>NW_018408824.1:125900-166043 GCF_002113885.1 Mizuhopecten yessoensis
AGGGACTTTTACTGACGTGACACCAAACACAAGTGTTTAGTTGTTTAGGGACTTTTACAGACGTGATACCAAACAAAAGTGTTTAGTTGCTTAGGGACACTTATACTGACGTGACACCAAACACAAGTGTTTAGTTGTTGAGGGACGTTTACGGACGTAACACCAAACACAAGTGTTTAGTTGTTCAGGGACTTTTACTGACGTGACACCGAACACAAGTGTTTAGTTGTTTAGGGACTTTTAGAGACGTGACACCAAACACAAGTGTTTAGTTGTTCAGGGACTTTTACTGATGTGACACCAAACACAAGTGTTTAGTTGTTTAGGGACACTTATACTGACGTGACACCAAACACAAGTGTTTAGTTGTTTAGGGACTTTTACTGACGTGACACCAAACACAAGTGTTTAGTTTTTTAGGGACTTTTACGGACGTGACACCAAACACAAGTGTTTAGTTGCTTAGGGACTTTTACGGACGTGACACCAAACACAAGGGTAGTGTTACTTTATGAATTTTCCTTTTTTTAGTACCACTGGTTATGTCAAAATGTACGGCTATGCCATCTGGTTATGTATATTTCTTCACTGTTTTGTTTTCTTCATAGACAAACTAAATTTCTGGAAAGGTGCTCTTAACTTTGCATTTTTAAATACCTTTTAATCGACTTCCAGAATAGGACTGACAAATGATACTCAGTTGTTTGTTATCATATGTTTCTTGCTTCCCCTACCTACTGTGTCTTCATGTCGCGATTAACTCGGTACACATGGGCTTGCTTCCCCTACCTACTGTGTCTTCATGTCGCGGTTAACTCGGTACACATGGGCTTGCTTCCCCTACCTACTGTGTCTTCATGTCGCGGTTAACTCGGTACACATGGGCTTGCTTCCCCTACCTACTGTGTCTTCATGTCGCGGTTAACTCGGTACACATGGGCTTGCTTCCCCTACCTACTGTGTCTTCATGTCGCGGTTAACTCGGTACACATGGGCTTGCTTCCCCTACCTACTGTGTCTTCATGTCGCGGTTAACTCGGTACACATGGGCTTGCTTCCCCTACCTACTGTGTCTTCATGTCGCGGTTAACTCGGCACACATGGGCTTGCTTCCCCTACCTACTGTGTCTTCATGTCGCGGTTAACTCGGTACACATGGGCTTGCTTCCCCTACCTACTGTGTCTTCATGTCGCGGTTAACTCGGCACACATGGGCTTGCTTCCCCTACCTACTGTGTCTTCATGTCGCGGTTAACTCGGCACACATGGGCTTGCTTCCCCTACCTACTGTGTCTTCATGTCGCGGTTAACTCGGCACACATGGGCTTGCTTCCCCTACCTACTGTGTCTTCATGTCGCGGTTAACTCGGCACACATGGGCTTGCTTCCCCTACCTACTGTGTCTTCATGTCGCGGTTAACTCGGCACACATGGGCTTGCTTCCCCTACCTACTGTGTCTTCATGTCGCGGTTAACTCGGTACACATGGACTAGCGTCGAATATCACAACTTAATTGCTAGATATCGCCTGGTGACGGACACAATAACAAAGAGACAGGTTGATGAAGACTTTGGACAAGTTTTGTGGTCAACATAAAGATCTGGCAGAGAAATGGGCTACTTCTGTTTGTGGTATGGAGGTCGATATTTTGTATAAGTGGAAGTTACCGTTCATAGGAAAACATCACATTGCAGTGAGACAGTTGATGGTTAATAGTCATACCTGTAGTATGGTAACATCCGGGCCATCAAGAGTGATTACTATGAGTTGAAATAACTTGTTTCATAATTGTTGTAAAATAAATTAAGTTTATATTTATATTTATATAGTATCATATAGGTCCATTCTAAACGGAATTCTTATTCATAGTCATCACAATTTGTGACCGTACCAAAACAGGTAATGCTGCCCGTCTTCTAACAAAACAGTCCAACTAAATAGTATTGCTTCCGATTCACCTACACACATTTGGATCATCTAGAATTGATTGTAGACTCAGTGTTTACGCTATTACACGACAGTATCAATGGTACGGAACTATCATATGACAGGAATAATGCAGATCACGCCTTCTAGTTTACAAGTCTTGGGCAATATCATATATTTTATAAATATTAAGTTTGTATTCAAATTACGCATTTAATGACGTAGAATTTCTTTCAACATTGCCTTGTATCAAATTGATAAATACCAATAATAGGATGAACATTTTATTCAGATTTGGAAACACCATTGCCATAAAAAGTTAACTTGGCTTTTGTGGTTTTTGTGCCGGCTATTGTAGAACTATTAGTACAGACTGTGGGAACCCGGCAGGGTAAAGAAGTAGATCCATTAGTACAGACTGTTGGAACAGAGCAGGGATAAGACGTAGAACCATGAGTACAGACTGTGGGAACTGAGCAGGGTAAAGAAGTAGATCCATTAGTACAGACTGTGTTCCCACAGTCTATGCTAATGGTTCTACTTCTTTATCCTACCGTGTTCCCACAGTCTGTACTCATGGTTCTACGTCTTATCCCTGCTCTGTTCCAACAAACAATACTAATAGTTCTACGTCTTAACCCTGCTCTGTTGGAACAGAGCAGGGATAAGACGTAGAACCATGAGTACAGACTGTGGGAACGAACAGAGCAGGGTTAAGTCGTAGAACCATTAGTACATACTGTTGGAACAGAGCAGGGATAAGACGTAGAACCATGAGTACAGACTGTGGGAACCCGGCAGGGTAAAGAAGTAGATCCATTAGTACAGACTGTTAGAACAGAGCAGGGTTAAGACGTAGAACTATTAGTACAGGCTGTGGGAACAGAGCAGAGTAAAGAAGTAGAACCATTATTACAGACTGTGGGAACAAAGAAGGGAAAAGAAGTAGAACCATTATTACAGACTGTGGGAACACGCCAGGGTAAAGACGTAGAACCAATAGTACAGACTGTGGGAACGAACAGAGCAGGGTTAAGTCGTAGAACCATTAGTACAAACTGTGGGAACAGAGCAGAGTAAAGAAGTAGAACCATTATTACAGACTGTGGGAACACAAAAGGGTGGGGACGTAGAACCATTAGTATAGACTGTGGAAACAGAGCAGGATAAAGAATTAGACCCATTAGTACAGACTGTGGAAACAGAGCAGGGTAAAGAAGTAGAACCATTAGTACAGACTGTGGGAACACAACAGGGTGAAGACGTAGAACCATTAGTACAGACTGTTGGAACAGAGCAGGGTTAAGACGTAGAACCATTAGTACAGACTGTGGGAACAGAGCAGGGTAAAGAAGTAGAACCATTAGTACAGACTGTGGGAACAGAGCAGGATAAAGAATTAGAACCATTAGTACAGACTGTGGGAACACAACAGGGTAAAGACGTAGAACCGTTAGTACATACTGTGGGAACACGGCAGGGTAAAGACGTAGAACCATTAGTACAGACTTTGGGAACAGAGCAGGGTAAAGAGGTAAAGAAGTAGAACCATTAGTACAGACTGTGGGAACACAACAGGGTAAAGACGTAGAACCATTAGTATAGACTGTGGGAACAGAGCAGGGTAAAGAAGAAGAACCATTAGTACAGACTGTGGGAACAGAGCAGGGTAAAGAAGTAGAACCATTAGTACAGACTGTGGGAACACAGCAGGGTAAAGAAGTAGAACCATTAGTACAGACTGTGGGAACACAGCAGGGTAAAGAAGTAGAACCATTAGTACAGACTGTGGGAACACAGCAGGGTAAAGAAGTAGAACCATTAGTACAGACTGTGGGAACACAGCAGGGTAAAGAAGTAGAACCATTAGTACAGACTGTGGGAACACAGCAGGGTAAAGAAGTAGAACCATTAGTACAGACTGTGGGAACACAGCAGGGTAAAGAAGTAGAACCATTAGTACAGACTGTGGGAACACAGCAGGGTAAAGAAGTAGAACCATTAGTACAGACTGTGGGAACACAGCAGGGTAAAGAAGTAGAACCATTAGTACAGACTGTGGGAACACAGCAGGGTAAAGAAGTAGAACCATTAGTACAGACTGTGGGAACACAGCAGGGTAAAGAAGTAGAACCATTAGTACAGACTGTGGGAACACAGCAGGGTAAAGAAGTAGAACCATTAGTACAGACTGTGGGAACACAGCAGGGTAAAGAAGTAGAACCATTAGTACAGACTGTGGGAACACAGCAGGGTAAAGAAGTAGAACCATTAGTACAGACTGTGGGAACACAGCAGGGTAAAGAAGTAGAACCATTAGTACAGACTGTGGGAACACAGCAGGGTAAAGAAGTAGAACCATTAGTACAGACTGTGGGAACACAGCAGGGTAAAGAAGTAGAACCATTAGTACAGACTGTGGGAACACAGCAGGGTAAAGAAGTAGAACCATTAGTACAGACTGTGGGAACACAGCAGGGTAAAGAAGTAGAACCATTAGTACAGACTGTGGGAACACAGCAGGGTAAAGAAGTAGAACCATTAGTACAGACTGTGGGAACACAGCAGGGTAAAGAAGTAGAACCATTAGTACAGACTGTGGGAACACAGCAGGGTAAAGAAGTAGAACCATTAGTACAGACTGTGGGAACACAGCAGGGTAAAGAAGTAGAACCATTAGTACAGACTGTGGGAACACAGCAGGGTAAAGAAGTAGAACCATTAGTACAGACTGTGGGAACACAGCAGGGTAAAGAAGTAGAACCATTAGTACAGACTGTGGGAACACAGCAGGGTAAAGAAGTAGAACCATTAGTACAGACTGTGGGAACACAGCAGGGTAAAGAAGTAGAACCATTAGTACAGACTGTGGGAACACAGCAGGGTAAAGAAGTAGAACCATTAGTACAGACTGTGGGAACACGGCAGGGTAAAGAAGTAGAACCATTAGTACAGACTGTGGGAACACAGCAGGGTAAAGAAGTAGAACCATTAGTACAGACTGTGGGAACACAGCAGGGTAAAGAAGTAGAACCATTAGTACAGACTGTGGGAACACGGCAGGGTAAAGAAGTAGAACCATAAGTACAGTCTGTGGGAACACAGCAGGGTAAAGAAGTAGAACCATTAGTTTAGACTGTGGGAACACAACAGGGTAAAGACGTAGAACCATTAGTACAGACTGTTGGAACACAACAGGGTAAAGACGTAGAACCATTAGTACAGACTGTGGGAACACGGCAGGGTCAAGAAGTAGAACCATAAGTGCAGTCTGTGGGAACACAGCAGGGTAAAGAAGTAGAAACATTAGTACAGACTGTGGAAACACGGCAGGGTAAAGAAGTAGAACCATTAGTACAGACTGTGGGAACACAACAGGGTAAAGAAGGTAGATTATTACAGCTATCGGTCTCCTCGACTCTATCTCTCATCACACACTCAACCATTTGGCGCCAAATCCAGACGATATACGGTCGACCTGACGAGTACAATACGAAAATAAAACAGATTTACTGGCTGAAAGATTGTCAAATATGGAATTTAATCAAATATTCAGTAAAATGAGTCGTATATCAGGACATGTCATGTTTACTTTGAAACTTTAACAGCAAGTATCAAGTAAACACACCGCCAGCATTGCCAGCGCAGTGTCTCAGTGGTGGATATTATATAGGTTACTTATTGCAAACAATATTACCGGCTAGGAAAACAATCTATGACCGATTGACAAATATTTGGAACAACAACTAAAGAAAAAAATAATTTCTGAAGAAGGTACATCCGATCTTAATAAACGTTCTGTATAAGATTCTGTAAACATGCAATTAGTTTAGTATAATTGAAACAGGTGTAACAGGCAAACGCAACTTTGTGTGATAGCGAATCCCGATAAGTTTGTCTGCGGCACATTCGCTAGTTATTCTGGAAAGTCTGCCATACCGAAATTTACACATAAAGCGACGCTTTCAGAAATAATTAATTTGTTATCAATTTTTAGAAAGTATATTATGTTTCAAATTCATAACGCCAATCAATGAAGCAATTACATGAGTACGCGCCGATTAAACAGGAATTGATAAAGCCAAAAATATGAATACGTGTCGATAAAAACGCCTAAGGATGCCACAGTCCACCTTATTAGCGGTACATATGAAGCTATGTATATATACTGCTCACAGCAGTGGCGTTTACGCCCTTATTGATGACACTCCTCATAGAAAGGCATTGCCAAACCGAAAGAAAAAAAAGCATATAGTACGATACACTGTATAGATATAGGATAATTATATATGATATTTTTTCCTTCTATTTTTCAATGTTTAAAAGCACTGATGGGTTTTAAATGGGCACAACGGTCACGTGGTGCTTTAAGTGTTTTCTTTGTTTGATTTTCTCTATCGACTTACCATTACCATTTTACAGTGATTGATTTACACGTGTAATAAGTGCCAAGCTTCCTATCTAAGCTTTATTGGATATAGATAAACAGAAAATAGAGTTTTTGTATGATATCAAATAGATTACACACACAATTCTTGTTTAATGTGATATTTAGATACGCACATGATACGTTTTATTTAAAAACTTCATATTTCAATTTTAAAAACTTATCAAAAATGAAAAAAGGAAACGTGTATTTGACGTTCAGATAATCACGTTTTAAATAATTACAATAAGTTTATATAATAATACTATTTTTTTGTGAATGACCCTAGCGACTAAACAACGACTGGACTGAGTACATCTTGACTAAATTAGATGAACATACCACATGGGCTTTGCGAACAATGTTTACTTGCCGAAATATTCACAATTGAAGTTCCAATTTAATCCGCCTTGCTACTTCCAGTCGCCATTTTGTAGACAGGGGCCTAATCTCGAGCTGATGCGCGTTTGAAAGAGTTTGAAGTATTGCAAAGCTTCTAAACGATCATGCCCCAAGAACATACTCTCAGGATGTTGTTTTTGATAAATTTACTATCAATTATTTACTATATTTCTTTTGTGTATCACTTTCATTAATTCATAAAAAAGCAAATAGATTTTTTCCTCTTCGAACTTTTTTTTTCAAATGTTAAAACACATTTCTTCTTAAAAAAATGTTCTAGTTTCGAGATTATGATCAAACGTCGTCTGCTTCGCAAACATTCAAGAAAATAATATTTGCAATGTATTGATATTGTTTTTAACAACTCGTTTATTCTTTAAACTATCTTTAATTAATAAATATCAAGATCTTGCATTTTATGACGTAACCGGAAGCGCACTTGATACTATAACGTGACCCGGAAATACCTCACAACATAATCAGGACAGTAATAATAAACAGAGGTGCATCGAACATTAACATATTAGTACCGTATGTAGTGAGACACTGATGTGCTAGAATACAACACAAGGTAATACTCGTTTAATACATTGCTATCACATCAAGTACTAACTGACATTTTTGCGATCGCGCAGACCTACTTTCGTTTTACAGTTTACATACATTTGTACATGTCGGCATCAACAGTATACCTTAACTTGTGTCCTTCATCGTGCTGAATATTATACATAGGCGCATTCGAGGTAAAGTTCGTGATTAAAAGCTTGTGTGTGTGTGTGTTTTTTTTTATCTTAAAATTATCGGATAAAAGCATAGTGGCATGTTACTTCAAAATACAAGATACAAGAATCATTATTTTACGTTGAATATATGTCTTAGTTAACATAATCTCTCAGGAGCTTGTATTTCGACAAACATATATGTATATATATATATAAATGGTACAACACATTTTTATCACAAGATACCTACGTTGGAAAGATTAAGATAAAGAGGCTAAATAATCATGCTGTACAAAATTTGGCACTAAAACAACTTACTTAAAAACCAGTCCAGAGGGCAGGTGATTGGGACATAGCATTTATTTGTAACCAGGAGCACGGGTTTGGTAGCCGTTAATATTAAAAGACGTTTTTAGTATTGATGCTGCTCGTGATGTATCTTTCGCTTACAAGTTAAAGCGTCGTTATCCAAAAAGATGAATAGTACAAAAAGGTCGCCTATGTATTTCCCTTGGTTATCATTTACAGTTAGAATATTGCCAATTATCTCTACCAACTGATCATATACAGAAAATGTTTCTTTAAGTATTGTCCTCCTTTGTTTTTTTTACATAAATCATGACATAGTCGACAAGGCAACTTGGTACTGGGCGCCGCCATATTTATTTACGTGCACAGGGACTTGGTATTAATTTCTAACCTCAGTTCACATATGTGTATTCTATAATGTATGATATACAAAAAAATATGTGGACCATAGGATGGTAATTCGTGCCAAGTCCCTGTGTCAGGTTCAATCATTTGAAAGCTTAGAGAACAAGGCTAAATCCGCTAAGGTTGAATACATGAATATGTGAATACAAAATGAACTCTTGGCTAGCAAAGATGAGATATTACAGGCTGGACAGATAATGACAACAAAAACAGGCTGAAAACATGCATGGAATATGTTTTTCTTAAGGGAGGCTGTATAAACACATGATTATGTAAAATCATGATGGAAGTCCATTTTACCCGAATTACCTGACGATGTTTTCAATACCTTCAGTTCATCTATATTTCCACACTGTTCTCTGTATAAGGGATAGGAATCAGTTTGTTTTTTGGGGGTTTTATAAATCCTTGCAACCACTTTTAAATCATATGTATAAGAAAGGTCTGCCAAATATCTGTCTCTTTGACAGCTTTACTACAAATATATAGCAGGAATTGAACTTTCTATATCAACTGCACTACTCTTCATATTATTTGTTGACCTTTTTTTTGCTACAATACATGGAGTTTCCTCACAAGATGCTGATAACAGAAAAGAGTCTGAAACCTTTATCATATCTTTTAGAATACTGTGTTTAAAAAAAATGTTATACATGTATCTCTTCGATCCACTAAACATCAACAAACAACATTTAAACCCTTCATTCCCTAAACATGTTATTAAAAGGATTGTAAAAAATAAATATGTGTTCGCTTAAATGTTAAAATATTTCTGTTCAACATTCATATTTACAGTGGTGTTCAAATCCACTAATACATAAGTTGACATAAAATTGTACTGCAGTATTTTTTGGTTTGACTTTTGACAGCTAAATAAGTCTCATCAAGGGTCAATGAAATGGGAGATATTTAAAAATACCCAAAATTCGCCAAGAAAGCTGAAATTTACAAAAGGCCAAAAGGTGAAACTTTACACCATGCAGGCCAGGTTTGAACATTTTACTGTAATGTTTGTTTTACTTTCCGTGTGGGGAGGATTTTTAATGCATCTCGACTGTTATATCAATCAATTAATTTTCATTTAGATGGTATCCCTGAGAATTATTTCTTAAATAATTTAAAATTTGTTTCAAGTGATACTCATACTCTCTGTTTTAAACTAGAAACACTTGCTATGTACTCTAAGTATTTGTGCATTTATGATTGATTGTCTTCCTTTGGATAATATTTCTGTGAGTTGTGCCCCACACATGATTTCCTCACATTCCTTTCTGTTATATATCGGATATAGTTTGTTACTTCTATAAGTTCCAAGTTTCCTTTTAGATAAAATATGTCATGTTTAGGTGATTTTTGAGAATGGGTGGTTTTGCTTATTGTTTTGCAAGGTAACAATATTTTTATGTTTATAATATATATAGAGTGCTCCCATAGCTACCACTTTCTTTAAAATGTAGATTTTCTTCCCATTGTTTTTGGATGAAAATATCCTGAAATTTTAGATAGTTTTGAAGTTTTGCTTAAAACTTACCATACGGACAATGTCAGACAATTTCAGACATGCGAAACATATAATAATGTGTCATTCTTCTTGAATTTGGTGTACAGATAGATCTTGAATTGACAGATCTGTCAGATCAGCACAAATTACTTCAATTGGAGTCTGCATAAAGAGTTATGTCCTTTCACTTTCTTTTTCAAGATTACATGATTCAAACAATTTTCTACCTGAGTCATCGAATCTGTCAAAATCTGTCAAACGATAATTTACATACAATGTACATGGGGGAGGGGGGAGGGAGGGGTTAAAAGTTCGCCCCTGAGGAATCGGGGATTTTCTTTCATGTCTACGACTTGGGGGACATTGAACATTGAACAGACCTAAATAGATCTTCTGCCCCCACTGCCCCCATTGCCACACACTTGGGATCTTAAATCTTTCCTTTCTTTCTTCACTGTTCTGCCTTTCCTTAGCCGTGCCGCCTGAGAAGCATGGCGAACACTTAAGGATCAGTCTGTCCGTCATCACACGTTATCGTTGGCGGTGGCAGTCACATTTACGTTTTCCAGACTTTTTTCGCCACCATTTACCATATCGATTTGTAACTTTGTATGTGGCTTAATCATAATAGATTACAGATCAAGTTCGAACCACGTGCCGATATTTTATTTGTTTGCTGGAGTTACATGTACGGCCCACACATTGCGAGTTCTCATAATTAACTGTTTGCCATACTTTGTTCGTTACCGCTTGCCACTTAGTATGTGGCTTTATCAGACATAATTAAAGGTTTAACAGACACAATTATGTCATCCTTATCCTAGCTGACACATGATGTTACACAGGGCTGACATTTCTAATATTGACACCTGGATCAATTCAAACCTCAGCATGCTTTCTCATGCTGTCCGTGTTATTGATGGCTAGAGAACACAAAGCCGAACTGTACTCACTGCCATGCGAGTTGTAAACATGTTCTACAATTAATTAAGGAAGTCGACGAGGATCTAACCTAAGATTAATTGAATTCTCGGGGGATACTGTGACGGAATTAAATTCGACGTTAAAGGGAGATAATAAAGATTTACAAAGAAAAGTACAAGTATTGCCCTGGAAATAGATTAGTACGGTAAAGGTCAGAAAGAGAAATTCTATAGTTAATTGGTAATTCGGAAAGTGATTATAGACTAACAGTTCGTTCAAGTCGTCTACACACACAGTCCTAGTGCTGAAAAGCAACATTTGAAGATCTGTATATGACATACTAGACTGTAGACTGAAGACAACATTACCCTGCGTGACCTTCAATCATTGTGAAGACAACATTACCCTGAGTGACCTTCAATCATTGTGAAGACAACATTACCCTGAGTGACCTTCAATCATTGTGAAGACAACATTACCCTGAGTGACCTTCAATCATTGTGAAGACAACATTACCCTGAGTGACCTTCAATCATTGTGAAGACAACATTACCCTGAGTGACCTTCAATCATTGTGAAGACAACATTACCCTGAGTGACCTTCAATCATTGTGAAGACAACATTACCCTGAGTGACCTTCAATCATTGTCTTAATAACCACATTTCACGTCATTAATTGGCGAATTTTGTTTCACTTCGTTGTTATTGGCATTTGTACAATTCCAATTAATCCCATTTTGAAAGTTTCATGCAATGTAAACGCTTATTTTAAGAATCCTTCTAAGTGTCATTGCATTTACTCATATGTGCATGTATGTTTATGATGACCTACAACTGTATTGGCATTATTTCCAGCCATATCGATTATCCAACATTTCATTGTGTTTATATTCCAATTGTCTCTATTGAAAAAACTTTTAGTAAATCTGAAGTTTGCGAAAGTAGCACACTTTATACAATTGTCATGAGGGAGACTGCATAGCCAAGTGATAGCGGGTATGTATATTGTCATGATGGAGACTGCATAGCCAAGTGATAGCGGGTATGTGTATTGTCATGATGGAGACTGCATAGCCAAGTGATAGCGGGTATGTGTACATTGTCATGATGGAGACTGCATAGCCAAGTGATAGCGGGTGTGTATATTGTCATGATGGAGACTGCATAGCCAAGTGATAGCGGGTGTGTATATTGTCATGATGGAGACTGCATAGCCAAGTGATAGCGGGTGTGTATATTGTCATGATGGAGACTGCATAGCCAAGTGATAGCGGGTGTGTATATTGTCATGATGGAGACTGCATAGCCAAGTGATAGCGGGTGTGTATATTGTCATGATGGAGACTGCATAGCCAAGTGATAGCGGGTGTGTATATTGTCATGATGGAGACTGCATAGCCAAGTGATAGCGGGTGTGTATATTGTCATGATGGAGACTGCATAGCCAAGTGATAGCGGGTGTGTATATTGTCATGATGGAGACTGCATAGCCAAGTGATAGCGGGTGTGTATATTGTCATGATGGAGACTGCATAGCCAAGTGATAGCGGGTGTGTATATTGTCATGATGGAGACTGCATAGCCAAGTGATAGCGGGTGTGTATATTGTCATGATGGAGACTGCATAGCCAAGTGATAGCGGGTGTGTATATTGTCATGATGGAGACTGCATAGCCAAGTGATAGCGGGTGTGTATATTGTCATGATGGAGACTGCATAGCCAAGTGATAGCGGGTGTGTATATTGTCATGATGGAGACTGCATAGCCAAGTGATAGCGGGTGTGTATATTGTCATGATGGAGACTGCATAGCCAAGTGATAGCGGGTGTGTATATTGTCATGATGGAGACTGCATAGCCAAGTGATAGCGGGTGTGTATATTGTCATGATGGAGACTGCATAGCCAAGTGATAGCGGGTGTGTATATTGTCATGATGGAGACTGCATAGCCAAGTGATAGCGGGTGTGTATATTGTCATGATGGAGACTGCATAGCCAAGTGATAGCGGGTGTGTATATTGTCATGATGGAGACTGCATAGCCAAGTGATAGCGGGTGTGTATATTGTCATGATGGAGACTGCATAGCCAAGTCATAGCGGGTGTGTGTATTGTTATGATGGAGACTGCGTAGCCAAGTGATAGCGGGGGTGTATATTGTCATGATGGAGACTGCATAGACAAGTGATAGCGGGTGTGTACATTGTCATGCTGGAGACTGCATCACCAAGTGATAGCGGGGGTGTATATTGTCATGATGGAGACTGCATTGGCAAGTGATAGCGGGTGTGTACATTGTCATGATAGAGACTGCATAGCCAAGTGATAGCGGGCGTGTATATTGTCATGATGGAGACTGCATAGCCTAGTGATAGCGGGTGTGTACATTGTCATGATAGAGACTGCATAGCCAAGTGATAGCGGGCGTGTATATTGTCATGATGGAGACTGCATAGCCAAGTGAGAGCGGGTGTGTTTATTGTCATGATGGAGACCGCATAGCCAAGTGATAGCGGGTTTGTATATTGTCATGATGGAGACTGCGTAGCCAAGTGATAGCGGGGGTGTATATTGTCATGATGGAGACTGCATTGCCAAGCGATAGCGGGTGTGTACATTGTCATGATGGAGACTGCATCGCCAAGTGATAGCGGGTGTGTATATTGTCATGATGGAGACTGCGTAGCCCAGTGATAGCGGGTGTGTATTGTCATGATGGATACTGCATAGCCAGGTGATAGCGGGTGTGTATATTTTCATGATGGAGACTGCATAGCCAAGTGATACCGGGTATGTATATTGTCATGATGGAGACTGCGTAGCCAAGTGATAGCGGGTTTGTATATTGTCATGATGGAGACTGCATAGACAAGTGATAGCGGGTGTGTACATTGTCATGATGGAGACTGCATCGCCAAGAGATAGCGGGTGTGTATATTGTCATGATGGAGACTGCCTAGCCAAGTGATAGCGGGGATGTATATTGTCATGATGGAGACTGCATAGCCTAGTGATAGCGGGTGTGTACATTGTCATGCTGGAGACTGCATCACCAAGTGATAGCGGGGGTGTATATTGTCATGATGGAGACTGCATAGCCAAGTGAGAGCGGGTGTGTTTATTGTCATGATGGAGACTGCGTAGCCAAGTGATAGCGCGTGTGTAAATTGTCATGATGGAGACTGCATAGCCAAGGGATAGCGGGTGTGTATATTGTCATGATGGAGCCTGCATAGCCAAGTGATAGAGGGTGTGTACATTTTCATGATGGAGACTGCATAGCCAAGTGATAGCTGGTGTGTTTATTGTCATGATGGAGACTGCATAGCCACGTGATAGCGGGAGTGTCCATTGTCATGATGGAGACTGCATAGCCAAGGGATAGCGGGTGTGTATATTGTCATGATGGAGCCTGCATAGCCAAGTGATAGAGGGTGTGTACATTTTCATGATGGAGACTGCATCGCCAAGTGATAGCGGGGGTGTATATTGTCATGATGGAGACTGCATTGGCAAGTGATAGCGGGTGTGTACATTGTCATGCTGGAGACTGCATCGCCAAGTGATAGTGGGTGTGTATATTGTCATGATGGAGACTGCGTAGCCCAGTGATAGCGGGTGTGTATTGTCATGATTGAGACTGCATAGCCAGGTGATAGCGGGAGTGTATATTGTCATGATGGAGACTGCATAGCCAGGTGATAGCGCGTGTGTATATTGTCATGATGGAGACTGCATAGCCAAGTGATAGCGGCGCGTATCGTTTAGCTTTAGCAGCGACTGATTGACGTTTGGCAGGCTTGTCGTAATCTCGTACAAAGAATGAGATATGATGAGATTATGATGACGACCTCATTCATAACGTAAATGAGAATTTATGGATTTGACAATAATATAAATCATTTTATTTCGGAAAACACTGATGTATTAACTATCAATTAGAAAACGTTTGTGGTTTTCTGTTATTTGTTATCTGTTCTTTAAGGACATAACCATGACAAATTACGTTTATTCCAAGCAACACCGTATTAAAAACATATTACCAAGACAGGCTCCTTTAATGTTTCTTCGTTGTTCTGAAAAGCCATTTAATTACATAACTCACTATACCATGTTGAAATCAATGTTTCCCTTATATCTAAAGCTAATCGCCAGCGGCAAACACATTGTAAGTTACTAAACCAACCGATAATAGCAATTCGAACATTTTACACAGACCATGCGCACTCTAACAGGTATCAGAAACAAAAATGACGTAATAATGAAATACTTTCTATCTTGCCGTTGTTTAAACCACAAAAAGAAAGTAAATCACGGAATGAAACTAATTAATGTAGCCTCATATGACCAATGTCAAATTTGCATGTTGCATCGAGAAACACATACACTGTGGTCATTTATCTGTGTTTGAAAATGAAGTAGGGTATTCAATATGTATCCTAAAGCTGTGTTGCATTTTCAAAATGGCGGTGTATAATATCTCAAAACGCTAGACTATGTTCTAATGTACTCATCCATCAATGCAACGAGAGTCAATGAAGTCCTGAAACACAAAATGGAAGATTTGTTTGTTCTTCGGCAACAGGTAAGGTCATATATCCTAACCCAGACACATTAGCAGGACACAGCATCCGGTGATAACACACCATCCGGTCACATTAAACTCACAAGGTTCTAACAACGTTGCGATCCTAAAGAGACAGCGGCGAGAATAATGAACAGGTATGAGAAAAATAGAAGCAGACGTGACAATTGTTGCATTAGTAGCTACAAATAAGTTACTATATAGTCACTGCTATCTTATAAAGCACAACGTCCTACAATGAACCGGGGCCTAGAGGGAGACAGACAGAAGGCTTATTTTTTCTCGAACCTGCAATGGTTTATATAAGATTGGTCTTCACTTGATATTTGATGTCAATCCAATAAAACAATTTAACGTCACAATAATTTATGTGAACACTTCAATTTATTAGTCAGTCCAACATTTTAAGTAAATGTCACAACACGTAAACAATGCAAATACTGCCAATTCACCACGAGAACTTATTTAACGTCAGAACTCCTTAAAATACGTCAACATTGTTAATTGTTTCAGTACAACGATAACATTACATCATGTCAATACATAGTGTTTATAATCTTAATTCAGTAACAGAAATATGAGCAAAAACGTTACAAATTACAGTTAATGATTTAGCTGCACTTAGGAAAATCTTACTAAGAGTCATTGGTGAAGACTTAACAAATTGTTCACCTTCATTACCTAAGCCATAGCAAGAATCACCATTAAGTGAAAATTAATATTGTAACCAGGGAAAACAAAATAGGTTGACAATATCAAGTTTATAAGTCGTACACATTTTGTATATAACAAAGGTAAGATAAGCGTAGTTCATCAGTGTGTGGTATTTTTTTGCATTATTTCACTCTCACTCCGAGTAGTGACGTTAGATCTAGTGGAGATCACTCTTATTACGAGCAGTAACGACAGCTTTAGTGGAGATCACTCTCACTCCGAGTAGTGACGTTAGATCTAGTGGAGATCACTCTTATTACGAGCAGTAACGACAGCTTTAGTGGAGATCACTCTCAATCCGAGTAGTGACGTTAGATCTAGTGGAGATCACTCTTATTACGAGCAGTAACGACAGCTTTAGTGGAGATCACTCTCACTCCGAGTAGTGACGTTAGATCTAGTGGAGATCACTCTTATTACGAGCAGTAACGACAGCTTTAGTGGAGATCACTCTCAATCCGAGTAGTGACGTTAGATCTAGTGGAGATCACTCTCACTCCGAGCAGTAACGGCAGCTTTAGTGGAGATCACTCTCACTCCGAGTAGTGACGTTAGATCTAGTGGAGATCACTCTTATTACGAGCAGTAACGACAGCTTTAGTGGAGATCACTCTCACTCCGAGTAGTGACGTTTGATCTAGTGGAGATCACTCTCACTCCGAGTAGTGACGTTAGATTTAGTGGAGATCACTCTTATTACGAGCAGTAACGTTATATCTAGTGGAGATCACTCTCACTCCGAGCAGTAAAGACAGCTTTAGTGGAGATCACTCTCACTCCGAGTAGTGACGTTAGATTTAGTGGAGATCACTCTCACTCCGAGTAGTGACGTTAGATTTAGTGGAGATCACTCTTATTACGAGCAATAACGTTAGATCTAGTGCAGAATATCCCTATTCCAAACCATTCTGTGAGTTATATATAGAGATTCTCTTTACCCCACACCATGCTGTGAGATTAAAGATAACTTTACCTCGATCCTTAGTGCGAGCCTGGTTGTGCAATCTAAAGAGATCATCCTAACTCTGATCTTTGTTACGACATCTTCCGGATATCATCCTCACTCCGAGCCATGCCGTGAGATCTAAAGAGATCATCCTCACTCCGAGCCATGCCGTGAGAACTAAAGAGATCATACTCACTCCGAGCCATGCCGTGAGACCTAAACACATCATCCTCACTCCGAACCATGACGTGTGACCTAAACAGATCATCCTCACTCCGAGCTATGTTGTGAGGCATAAAGAGATCATCTGCATTCCGACCTTTGGTATCAGATCCATTGGAGGTCGACCTTACAACATGTACGATCTGTGATATAAAATGCAAAGATACCATCTTCACTCCCAATCTTGCTAACGGATCTCCTGGACATCCCCCTCACTTAGCTCTGTTATGTGAGATCTAAAGAGATGATCTTCACTCCGCCCATTGCTGTTAGATATATAGGGGATCCATATTGTGAGGTTATACATACATCTTACATATATAACATGTTGTACATTGTACTTTAATCTCCTAAACATTGTTATGTGTAGACTTAAGGCGCTGTACACCCCGTATGGTTTATAACACAGTGTACGTTTCATGATATTCCGTATCGTTTCTTAAGCATCGCATTCAATTAATATTACAAATCTTACAACCCGAATCCTACACCGCAACCACAACACACGTTTTATGATGTGCGGTTCAGTACCCAGTCATACAGCAAGCGTTTATTAAAAGTTCAATAGTCAAATAAGAACAGTAAAACCACAGCATGAATTGAAATAGGCCGTTTATTATACAGCTGGGCGCGACACACATTGTGACAAACGCTCCTTTCTTAACAACTCCGAGTTTGCGTTCAGGCGTTGTTTAATATTCAAATCGATATTAAATCAATGATGACCAAACAAAATAACTAATCAGCTTCAAGCGATAAGGCTATATTACCTTCAGGACATACTATGCCAATGCAATTATGCAGAAAATGTTTCTTGTTTTGCCTTGAAATGTTTATTATGTGGTCATAAAAGTGAGTGTACGGTCTAAACCTCGATGGATACAGCATAATGATCAAGAAGTGTACGGTCTAAACCTCGATGGATACAGCATAATGATCGAGTAGTGTGCGGTCTAAACCTCGATGGATACAGCATAATGATCGAGTAGTATGTGTCCAGGAACGACTACAAGTCTCTTGGGAAAAGTACAACTGTCAGACAATGTGCAATGTTATCTTCCAGGGATAAGTCATTCACTAGATTAAAATGATTAAAGAGGGATTTGCTAAGATATTTTACGGAACAAATCACTGCATTTTTGAAAACATTCAGGATGAACCGATTGCTATTATTATCCCATAATATCAAATACTAACTTTCCTAACTGTAGTTGTAGCGTTATCAACTCGAGAGTGCATGTCCTAAGACATACATCTTAACGCCATATACCGTTAAAACGACGTTTATATCCATATATTCCGAAAGGTTACGGTTTGCTTGCTTGGAAGTGGTCCGAGTTAAAGAAGAACACTAACCACGGGTTGGAAGCAATGTCATGTCGTGTTTGATATCTCTTTACCAGCAGGTCCCACAAATCAACCACACGAGTGGAATGTATGTTGACGGTGGCTGGTAACAATACAAACAACAAGTCAGTCAATGATAAATGCTCTCAATAGTTAAATATAAAATTTTCAATATGCCCTTTGTATGCGCACATATTCTAAAGTAAATCTTTTCCGGATATATTCTAAGTTTTTGTTGTAAGGTTCACATGGCCTTGACTAATGTCAGGCGGAAATGAACAAGATGTGTGGTCTCATTTCAACCCAAAATCTTATTTTTTAAATAAAAAGGAGGTGTTAAGATCTGTTGCCTGTGGTCGAGGTCTACCGTCTACAGCCTTGTGAAATTATTAATGGCTACCAACTAAAATGAAATCTCGTTTAATCCTCGGTGATATGATATCTCTGCGCAATCAGCTTACAGTCAATCGTTCTGTTGATGCAGACAAACTCTCTTATCACCTGTCATCATCTTCTCCGACCTTGAAGTCAAAGCATTTACTTCAGACTGATGCAATGTTTGCACCAAGCGACTTTAATGTTTTAATCAATTTCAAATCTCCCTATGAAGGTCATTCGCATTACAGAAAAAAACCAGCCATTAGTGACTAACGCTATGGATGAAGCAACGAGTGTTCTTTAAGGTAACTTCGGCTATCTATATAAAGAAACGTTAAACACGGATTTAACATGACAGCTGGTTCCGGCTTTTAGTTCCAACCGTGCACGACATAGATGATCATTGATATTCTATAACGGAAATTGTCCTGTTTCGCCAATAGTGATTACAGTATTGGGTTAGTTGCCACTGTTGGTATTTTATAAAAATAACATTTTTAAAAAAATGACAATGTTTCCTCTAACCAGCCTTCGTTTTCATGGGAAGCAAAAATGAATTGTCGGAAGGAAAATAAAATAACTAGGAGAGAAAATGAGAATGAGCAAAAACGGGAGGGCTGAAGAAGTCTTTAACATCATACACAGAATGTAGTCTAATAGAACTTAACCTGATACACCTAATGTTGTATAATTAAAATTACAACTTATACATGCAATGTTGGCTAGTAGAAGTAAACTCAATACATGTTATGTTGGCTAGTAGAAATAAACAATACATGCAACTTTGATTTTATAAATAAACCGGATACAAACAGTGCTGACTAGAAGAACTAAACCTAAGTATGTGTTGTTGAGTAGTAGAACTAAACCTTAGTATGTGTTGTTGAATAGTAGAACTAAACCTTAGTATGTGTTGTTGAATAGTAGAACTAGCCATAATTATGCACAGATGACTTATAGATCTAACCATAATTATAGAATGTTGTCCTGCAGAACTAACCAAAATTATGTAAAGGTGACTAGTAGACTTAGCCATATCAGTGAATGTTAACTAGTAGACCAAGCCATATCAGTAAATGTTAACTAGTAGACCAAGCCATATCAATGAATGTTGACCAGTAGACCAAGCCATATCAGTAAATGTTAACTAGTAGACCAAGCCATATCAATGAATGTTGACCAGTAGACCAAGCCATATCAGTAAATGTTAACTAGTAGACCTAGCCATAACAATGAATGTTAACTAGTAGACCTAGCCATATAAATGAATGTCAACTAGTAGACCTAACCATAACAGTGAATGTTGACCAGTAGACCTAACCATATCAATGAATGTTGACCAGTAGGCCTAACCATATCAATGAATGTTAACTAGTAGACCTAGCCATAACAATGAATGTTGACCAGTAGACCTAGCCATATCAGAAAATGTTAACTAGTAGACCAAGCCATATCAATGAATGTTATCTAGTAGACCTAGCCATAACAATGACTGTTAACTAGTAGACCTAACCATAACAATGAATGTTGACCAGTAGACCAAGCCATATCAGTAAATGTTAACTAGTAGACCTAGCCATATCAATGAATGTTGACCAGTAGACCTAGCCATATCAATGAATGTTAACCAGTAGACCTAGCCATAACAATGAATGTTGACCAGTAGACCTAGCCATAAAAATGAATGTTGACCAGTAGGCCTAACCATATCAATGAATGTTGACCAGTAGCCCTAGCCATATCAATGAATGTTTACCAGTAGACCTAGCCATAAAAATGAATGTTGCCCAGTAGACCTAGCCATAAAAATGAATGTTGCCCAGTAGACCTAGCCATAAAAATGAATGTTGCCCAGTAGACCTAGCCATATCAGTGAATGTTGACCAGTAGCCCTAGCCATAACAATGAATGTTAACTAGTAGACCTAACCATAACAATGAATGTTTTCTAGTAGACCTAGCCATAACAATGAATGTTAACTAGTAGACCTAACCATAACAATGAATGTTATCTAGTAGACCTAGCCATGTCAATGAATGTTATCTAGTAGACATAGCCATAACAATGAATGTTATTTAGTAGACCTAGCCATATCAGTGAATGTTGACCAGTAGACCTAGCCATACCAGTAAATGTTAACTAGTATACCAAGCTATATCAATGAATGTTGACCAGTAGACCTAGCCATATTAATGAATGTCAACTAGTAGACCTAGCCATATCAATGAATGTTAATTAGTAGGTTTAGCCATATCAATGAATGTTGACTAGTAGACCTAGCCATGACAATGAATGTTAACTAGTAGACCTATCTATAACAATGAATGTTAACTAGTAGACCTAGCCATATCAATGAATGTTGACCAGTAGACCTAGCCATATCAGTAAATGTTAACTAGCAGACCAAGCCATATCAATGAATGTTAACTAGTAGACCTAGCCATATCAATGAATGTTGTTTAGCAGACCTAACCATTTCAATGAATGTTAACTAGTAGTGCGAGCTATATCAGTGAATGTTGACTAGTAGACCTAGCCATTGCGATTGAATGATGACTAGTAATCCTAGCCATAATGATTGAATGTTGACTGTTAGACCTCGCCATCATTAAGTAATGTGACTAGTAGACACAGTCATTTGTATACAATATTGACTAACAGACCTAGCTATAATTGTGTAATGTTCACTAGGAGACCTCGCCATAATTTGACAAAGCCTTCTAGTAGAACTCCATGTAACATAATGTTGACAAAAGAAAACTCAATGTAATACTTAGAAAGCTTACTTAAAAAATTGTCTGGATGATTCAATCACCAAAACAGTCACTGGTCCCATCGTTTGGAAATCAAAATCAACATCCCTGCACCTGGAATTATATCAGTTGCTATCTGACGAAATGCAATTAATTTGTTTAAAATCATTTGAACAATCTATGTGTTACGAACGAAGTTTATTTGAAGAGTTCATTCAGAGAGACCTGATATTTTAATCTGATAGAATGTATTCGCTGCGAAAGAAGTTCCAAGAAGTGCTTAGATTTCAATCCGGGCATCTTGTTATGCCTGATAACGATAAGACATCAGACATCAGTGATAGCAGTGTGTATACATGTACCACTATATTATCACGCAGCGTTAGCGCATAGATATCATGATGTCTTTCCAGACTGAAATATTACATGTATTGCTTCCCGGATTAATCTGGAAGAAACATCTACACCATTGGTCGGTTCACCGTGTTACAATGTAGGCGGTGATTTGTTATAATTGAATGCTGTAATACCGATAATTACAAGAAATAATATCCCGCCGGGTGGTGCGTTGTTTATATCCTTCCACGCATAACGACCGTACTTGTTGCATATGGAGCCTATTTTTGATATATGGTCGTAGAAACAGGTTTATCAGACTAACACGCTCACCTCATCAATATCTTAGCAAGGTTGTATCTCTAATAGACAGTATTGATCAGACGTTCTATAAATAGCAACAGGTGGGAAATTCTTGCAGATACAATGTTTTTTGAAAGCAAACAAAGATAACCACACAAGGTCTTAAACAACTACGCAAGACTTTTCAATTTACGCAAGGCCTTAAATTATCACAAAAAGCCATAAATACTTCCACAAGGTCTTAAATAATCACACAGAAAACAAATACTGCCTTGAGATCCAACACAACCACACACAAACTACACAAGACTTGATAACGCATCTTCCTAGAAAGGCATCAAATAAATAGCACGCGTGGTTAATAGAACTTGATTTAACTTGTTTCATAATTTGTCGTAAAATAACCCAAAACGCGCTTTATATAGATGTCTTGAATAACCATCAGAACATAATATAACCACACAAGCCCTGCAATAGCACGAGACGGTTAGAAAAAAAAGGATCATAGATATCAACAAAACACCCTAGAAAACAACACACGGTATTAAATAAACAGCGATGGCCTTTTATAGAGAGCTATTAAATTAGGCATAGTATAGTATACTAGGGGAACTAGGAAGTGTTTATTAAAATCAGCATATGGGCAGTTTATATAACTTTGAGAGGCTGTGTTACAGTATACTTCTGACGCCGATGTCTATTTTTACATTAATAGACTGTGATATCAGTGTCTTTGTGAAGCTGTGGTATAATATAGTATGTTTTACATTTCATTACCAGACTTTGGTATTACTGTACCAGGGACACTGTGGTATAATATAGTATGTTTTACATTACACTACCAGACTTTGGTATTACTGTACTAGGGACACTGTGGTATACTATCGTTGTTTAACATTACACTACCAGACTTTGGTATTACTGTGCTAGGGACACTGTGGTATACTGTAGTATTCTTAACATTACATTACCAGACTTTGGTATTACTGTACTAGGGACACTGTGGTATAATATAGTATGTTTTACATTACATTACCAGACTTTGGTATTACTGTACTAGGGACACTGTGGTATAATATAGTATGTTTTACATTACATTACCAGACTTTGGTATTACTGTACTAGGGACACTGTGGTATAATATAGTATGTTTTACATTACATTACCAGACTTTGGTATTACTGTACTAGGGACACTGTGGTATAATATAGTATGTTTTACATTACATTACCAGACTTTGGTATTACTGTACTAGGGACACTGTGGTATAATATAGTATGTTTTACATTACATTACCAGACTTTGGTATTACTGTACTAGGGACACTGTGGTATAATATAGTATGTTTTACATTACATTACCAGACTTTGGTATTACTGTACTAGGGACACTGTGGTATAATATAGTATGTTTTACATTACATTACCAGACTTTGGTATTACTGTACTAGGGACACTGTGGTATAATATAGTATGTTTTACATTACATTACCAGACTTTGGTATTACTGTACTAGGGACACTGTGGTATAATATAGTATGTTTTACATTACATTACCAGACTTTGGTATTACTGTACTAGGGACACTGTGGTATAATATAGTATGTTTTACATTACATTACCAGACTTTGGTATTACTGTACTAGGGACACTGTGGTATAATATAGTATGTTTTACATTACATTACCAGACTTTGGTATTACTGTACTAGGGACACTGTGGTATAATATAGTATGTTTTACATTACATTACCAGACTTTGGTATTACTGTACTAGGGACACTGTGGTATAATATAGTATGTTTTACATTACATTACCAGACTTTGGTATTACTGTACTAGGGACACTGTGGTATAATATAGTATGTTTTACATTACATTACCAGACTTTGGTATTACTGTACTAGGGACACTGTGGTATAATATAGTATGTTTTACATTACATTACCAGACTTTGGTATTACTGTACTAGGGACACTGTGGTATAATATAGTATGTTTTACATTACATTACCAGACTTTGGTATTACTGTACTAGGGACACTGTGGTATAATATAGTATGTTTTACATTACATTACCAGACTTTGGTATTACTGTACTAGGGACACTGTGGTATAATATAGTATGTTTTACATTACATTACCAGACTTTGGTATTACTGTACTAGGGACACTGTGGTATAATATAGTATGTTTTACATTACATTACCAGACTTTGGTATTACTGTACTAGGGACACTGTGGTATAATATAGTATGTTTTACATTACATTACCAGACTTTGGTATTACTGTGCTAGGGACACTGAGGTATAATATAGTATGTTTTTTTACATTACCAGACTTTGGTATTACTGTGCTAGGGACACTGTGGTATAATATAGTATGTTTTACATAACATTACCAGACTTTGGTATTACTGTACTAGGGACACTGTGGTATAATACAGTTTGTTTTACATTACATTACCAGACTTTGGTATTACTGTACTAGGGACACTGAGGTATACTATCGTTGTTTTGCATTACATTACCAGACTTTGGTATTACTGTACTAGGGACACTGAGGTATACTATCGTTGTTTTGCATTACATTACCAGACTTTGGTATTACTGTACTCAGGACACTGTGGTAAAATATAATATGTTTTACATTACATTACCAGACTTTGGTATTACTGTGCTAGGGACACTGTGGTATACTATCGTTGTTTTACATTACATTACCAGACTTTGGTGTTACTGTACTAGGGACACTGAGGTATACTATCGTTGTTTTACATTACATTACCAGACTTTGGTATTACTGTACTAAGGACACTGTGGTATAATATAATATGTTTTACATTTCATTACCAGACTTTGGTATTACTGTACTAGGGACACTGATGTATAATATGGTATGTTTTTTACATTACCAGACTTTGGTATTACTGTGCTAGGACACTGTGGTATACTATCGTTGTTTTACATTACTTTACCAGACTTTGGTGTTACTGTACTAGGGACACTGTGGTATACTATCGTTTTTTGCATTACATTACCAGACTTTGGTATTACTGTACTAGGGACACTGAGGTATACTATCGTTGTTTTGCATTACATTACCAGACTTTGGTATTACTGTACTCAGGACACTGTGGTAAAATATAATATGTTTTACATTACATTACCAGACTTTGGTATTACTGTACTCAGGACACTGTGGTAAAATATAATATGTTTTACATTACATTACCAGACTTTGGTATTACTGTACTAGGAACACTGTGGTATAATATAGTATGTTTTACATTACGCTACCAGACTTTGGTATTACTGTACTAGGGACACTGTTGTATAATATAATATGTTTTACATTACATTACCAGACTTTGGTATTACTGTACTCAGGACACTGTGGTAAAATATAATATGTTTTACATTACATTACCAGACTTTGGTATTACTGTACTCAGGACACTGTGGTAAAATATAATATGTTTTACATTACATTACCAGACTTTGGTATTACTGTGCTAGGACACTGTGGTATACTATCGTTGTTTTACATTACATTACCAGTCTTTGGTATTACTGTACTAGGGACACTGTGGTATAATTACATTACATTACCAGACTTTGGTATTACTGTACTCAGGACACTGTGGTAAAATATAATATGTTTTACATTACATTACCAGACTTTGGTATTACTGTACTAGGGACACTGATGTATAATGTGGTATGTTTTTTACATTACCAGACTTTGGTATTACTGTACTAGGAACACTGTGGTATAATATAGTATGTTTTACATTACGCTACCAGACTTTGGTATTACTGTACTAGGGACACTGTTACATAGTGTAAGTATAAGGTTTGATATCAGTTTATTTTAAATGATGTTTATATTATATTTGATGTTTTCTCCAGAGTATCTCCGAGCAAAGAGTAAACACATAGGGATAGTAAGTACTGCAAGTTTGCATTAATATTTCATCCTTAATTTCATACCAAAGCAGCTAAACAACTACCAGACTTTGGTATTACTGTGCTAGGGACACTGTTGTATAATATAGTATGTTTTACATTACATTACCAGACTTTGGTATTACTGTACTAAGGACACTGTGGTATAATAGAAGATGTTGTACATTACATTGCCAGACTTTGGTATTACTGTACTAGGGACACTGAGGTATACTATCGTTGTTTTGCATTACATTACCAGACTTTGGTATTACTGTACTAAGGACACTGTGGTATAATATAGTATGTTTTACATTACATTACCAGACTTTGGTATTACTGTACTAAGGACACTGTGGTATAATATAATATGTTTTACATTACATTACCAGACTTTGGTATTACTGTACTAGGGACACTGTTACATAGTGTAAGTATAAGGTTTGTTATCAGTTTATTTTAAATGATGTTTATATTATATTTGATGTTTTCTCCAGAGTATCTCCGAGCAAAGAGTAAACACATAGGGATAGTAAGTACTGCAAGTTTGCATTAATATTTCATCCTTAATTTCATACCAAAGCAGCTAAACAACAGTGGCGTGCTGACAACAAAAGTACTTGCGTTTGTTGATGACCAGGCCAGTTTAAGTAGTGTACAGGAATGAAGAGTCTTTTCCGAGTGAATGCATTTTTATCATACTCATACAACTGAACTTATGTTCAGTATTTTAATCGAGTTGGTCAGTGCAATATTCCAAACCCGCCACCCCTATTGCTGTGGTTTCATGATGTTTTTCGTTTTGTCATGCGGTTTAATATTACCTTTCAAAACCGGATCGTAAAACTGCTGTATATCAAGGTAAAAAATAGAAAAGGATTTTTAAACGTTTTTTGTTTGTTTGTAGGTTTTGCTAAGTTAGTTCTTAAATATATTTTTATATTGGTTAAAACATAAATGTCGATGAAAACATTGTCTTATTAGAGCGTATTTATTTTAAAAGTTATCGATCATACCATGTGCGTCGTCGTGTACAAGGCTCTACATGTTCGTCGTCGTGTACAAGGCTCTACATATTCGTCGTCGTGTACAAGGCTCTACATGTTTGTCGTCGTGTACAAGGCTCTTCATGTTCGCCGTCGTGTACAAGGCTCTACATGTTCGTCGTCGTGTACAAGGCTCTACATGTTCGTCGTCGTGTACAAGGCTCTACATGTTCGTCGTCGTGTACAAGGCTCTACATGTTCGTCGTCGTGTTCAAGGCTCTACATGTTCGTCGTCTTGTACAAGGCTCTACATGTTCGTCGTCGTGTTCAAGGCTCTACATGTTCGGGTTCCTTACATGTAAAATACGAACACTTAAATGTTTGAAATATCTTAATCGTGGCAAACCAACAGTTTTCAGATGCTTTTGACGCGGTCCAATTTTCACCATGACGCCAGAGAAACCAACGAAGTGCAGCTGTCAGGATTGATTTAATCCCAATAACTCACCTCGTGCTTCTCCTCAAAAGCATCGTAATTATCTGTGAAATGGCGTAATTGATCACACATCCAGAACAGAGAACACACATACTATTGTTGAACTGAAACATCCTGTTATTATGCTGTTAGGGTGACCTTCACTCTCCATTCTGGTAGTAAGCTTCTAGTCTTACCTACACTAGGTACCTGTACATACGCTTATAAAGTTGCATCGGCTTGTTACCATTTCGTACGGGCTACAATCGACTAACCCTCTTTAAAAAATACAGATTAAATAAATCACATATATATCTTTGCAATTACTAAGTTTCTTTGCATAACATCTATGATTCGCTTAGCGTGACATACAAACAGAGCATTACTGATAAAGCAGCATATTTACCAATGGTACTGTGGATGTATTTCGCTACCTGGTAATACTTTCGTATGAGGTCCAGTATATTGACATCGACTACGACAATTCTGTGGACTAACTGGTAAATGTTACCGCTACAGATGTAATATATTGAACCCGTTAACGCACCTGTAGCCCTTTGCTTGTCGGACCATGATATTTCTCTATTAGACACATTACTGACACCAAAAGAGTGTCAGAATAATCAGGCTCCAATTGTCCTACCGACATATCACTCGTACAGTAACCAGGTAGAAACTTAGATCACTTGATCTTATTATCATGATATCATTGTCTTGTGCTTTTACTTCGAAACCATTCTTTATCATGAAACAAAATATTTTGAAGGTTTCATGATCGGAAGCTTAACAATGCAGACGCATGCAAGGGCACGCCTAAATGTAAGAACGGAACATATGACATAGTTGTATTCCAGATGGCTAAATGGAAACATTACTCAGAACAGCTGAAGATCAATGTTTGTCAAACCCTGACGGAGAACGGAGAACGAGTTATTTCCTATACTTAATTTCGCAATACAAAAGCACGAATGCAATCCATACAATGAAATGATAGACAACCAAATACCGCCGAATGCTCCTCATCGCTGCTGTTTTAATACGTTAGAACATGTCGTCAACAGAAGTATACCCGACTCTTTAATTTCTAATTTTCTAACCGAGTCCTAACACGAAAAGTTCATATCAAATTACCTAGCAGTGACCATCTATGACTTAGGGAAGAGCACTTAGTTACACAATGCAATTCCACGTAATGATCTAACGTGGTCACACTATATTAACATCACGGACAAATCAAACCCAACCTTAGTTCTTAGTTCTTATGAGATGCAACGAAATGTAACACAATCTTAACTGTGTACTTAAGTTTTAAGATAAACATAAGAGTACGTTCCGCAAAACAGCCCTCACCGTCAGACAAACTCTGACAAAATACAGTAGGTATTTGAGGAAGAAATGCTGCATAATTTTCCATAAACATCATGGTGAGAAAATCAGTATGTGTTAAAGCTATGCTCAAGTCACTCCATTTGGACATATTGGGGGAAAAAACAGAGGCAAGCAAGACAAAGTCTTCTTTTCAAATGTATACTAACTTATTTTTCCGGGTCCCTTACTTCCTCATTCTACCGATAACAAGACAAGGAAATGCAGAACATATTTTCCATATCAACGAATCTGATTTCATTCAAACTGTCTTTATTTCTAGAATCCATTCCAAACGGTAACAATGCACCAAACGATACCTGGTGTGCTAACGTTATCTGACTCCTTTGACCAATGAAACACGGGATTAAAATAAATTAAGGACAAGACTATCTCCAATTTATGACAAATTCCATCCACTTTTTTTTTCTTATGTATATTTCACACGAGTATTTGTATCCGTTATTCTTGCATGATGGGCGTCAGTCACCAACATTCATCAATCCAGACGACAAAATGTACTATAGATAGAACAAAGAATAGGGCATTGCGCTGTAACAAGTTTGTCTGTCTGTTTGAAAACCATGGGATTCCAACTATGCAGGGCATGTGATAAGGCCAGGTGTAAGACAGCATATAGCTACATGTACATAAAAAGGTCCGATATTGTATTTAGGATCCACTGGGTAAATGCTACAGGAGATAAGATGATACGGGGCTTTACACACTGGCACGTATAATGTTAATATGGCTTTATAATAGGCATCATAAGTGTCGACTTGAGAGAAAACCTTCAAGTTCTGTGGGCTGTATCAGATAATAGCGGTATACAATGATGTGTAGATATCGACACACGAGGATCTTTTTAAAACAACATTCCATAAGCGTCACACTTCTGGCTAATACATTGTTTGTTACATGCTTTGGATTATGGTTTTTAAGAACAATATTCGAATTGTCATTTTTTACTGCATTGTGTTGCATAATTATGATAGATTGTAGTCTTTTATTGTTTTGGGTCGTTGTACCAGATGTTACAATAAGCATTTAGGCGAATGTTAGATAAAACAAAAACGCAAATATATTCATCAAAGAAAAACAGAAAACCAACCCGATCATGCCACGAGGACAACAGATGTGCGTAGCTTGCAGTAACCAGTGCTCAAAGTAGAGGTTGAATAATGACAAAGAGCCGGACTCGGACGAGTACAATACATATAGTCATTCCTCTTCCTTCAGGCATACGTGATGTAAATAACTGGATATCTATCCCATTATGTATCTCATGTCTGCCACATCGGTCCAATACTCCTAGAGTAAGAGGGTTAAGGTTTATAGAGTATATCCTGAAACGGGTTTCACTCAGTATAACGGGATCATGCGTAGTATAGCGTTGCCACTGAATGGGATTTCTATGTGATTGGCCAAGTGGGAATGATGTCAAATGACAGGAAAATGGGCAGTATGGGACGTCGTGCTTACAACAATGTCAGGGGAGTGTTTGGTGTCAGGTTAATGTGACGTCAGGGGAGTGTCTGGGGTCAGGTTAATGTGATGTCAGGGGAGTGTCTGGTGTCAGGATAATGTGATGTCAGGGGAGTGTCTGGTGTCAGGTTACTGTGATGTCAGGGGAGTGTTTGGTGTCAGGTTAATGTAATGTCAGGGGAGTGTCTGGTGTCAGGTTAATGTAATGTCAGGGGAGTGTCTGGTGTCAGGTTAATGTAATGTCAGGGGAGTGTCTGGTGTCAGGTTAATGTGAAGTGAGGGGAGTGTCTGGTGTCAGGTTAATGTGATGTCAGGGGAGCGTCTGGTGTCAGGTTAATGTGACGTCAGGGGAGTGTCTGGGGTCAGGTTAATGTGATGGCAGGGGAGTGTCTGGTGTCAGGTTAATGTGATGTCAGGGGAGTGTCTGGTGTGAAGTTAATGTGATGTCAGGGGAGTGTCTGGTGTCAGGTTAATGTGATGTCAGGGGAGTGTCTGGTGTCAGGTTAATGTGATGTCAGGGGAGTGTCTGGTGCCAGGTTAATGTGATGTCAGGGGAGTGTCTGGTGTCAGGTTAATGTGACCGATCTGAGCATTCCATGCGCCACCACTGACGGATACCCTGCATGTACTATAATTATCGTATTGTTAGGTGATATCTCACTCGTCAGAAATATAAACTGTATGCAATATTATATGTTTTCTCATTGGTTTGTGATTAGATTAATGGGTCCATAGCTGTGGCAGTATTCAATGAAATAACGTTACAGATTTATATATAGACACCAGGTTTCAAAGGTAAGATATCGTTTCCTGCATCACTTGTAGCCACAGCAGTAAAACCTACAGGCGAGTTATGAGAGGTGTACCTTTATCTCCATACATACATCACCACGCGATCAATTCATGGATAACTAACTTATAAAAAGTCCCAAAAGATAATTTTGACAATTGTTTGTTGAACGGAGACGTAAGCTAATCTTTAGACTAGATACAGGCTGGCACCTTTCCGGTGTTAACACATGAAAAAACACAGGTCCGTAATATAGCGTATTTATATATTAAACTATGTTTTCCCGTAAAACGTTTACCTGACAGACAGCTAACATTACGCATGTCATTTACATATCAACAGGGATGTGATATCTAAATTGTAATCATATGTATAGTTTGTTAGAGTAGCTTAAGTCTGAATACCGGGCTCTGTTTTTTGAAAATGCGTTATAAAACAAATTGCTACAGTTGTTATGTATGTGTACCACACAGTTTACTCTTTATCCAGCAATATAATGCAGAACTTGTCCACATCCTGATTGATCTAGGAACGAAAGGACATTGACAAAAACATTGAAATCTGGTTAATGTATCTTAGACACAGAAACAGACGTCTTTTTATTGCAATATTAATGCACTATGATGAAACACGCACCTTTCTAGAACTAACGTCTCGTAAACACGCACCTTTCTAGAACTAACGTCTCGTAAACACGCACCTTTCTAGAACTAACCTCTCGTAAACACGCACCTCTCTAGAACTTACGTCTCGTAAACACGCACCTTTCTAGAACTAACGTCTTGTAATCATGCACCTTTCTAGAACTAACGTCTTGTAATCACGCACCTTTCTAGAACTAACGTCTCGTAAACACGTAACCACTGTGGTAACACTAAAATAAACTCTCGGTCCTTACAAAGAATTTCTGCACATAAATAATGCATAGTGAACCTAGGTATAAGATTTACTACATATTGTACATAGGTTACCGTAGTCACGTGTATAATGTACGTGTACCTATATACCAGTAGTCACGTGTATAATGTACGTGTACCTATGTACCAGTAGTCACGTGTATAATGTACCTAAATAACACCAGTCATGTGTAGAGTGTACCTAGGTTAAAATAGTCACGTGTACAGTGTACGTGTATCTAGATACCAGAAGCCACATGTATTATGTACCTAGATAACTCTAGTAACGTGTATAGTGTACCTAGGTTACAATTGTCACGTGTTTAGTGTACCACCAAAGTTACAGCAGTCACGTGTTACGTAAGTGTTCCTAGATTACAGTAGATAAACGTGTATAGTGTTTATTGTTTACTGAAGTAATAGTATAAGCTTGATTTCATGGTTGCCAAGGCTGATCACATTAACAATATTATCACTTGGATATCGAACATCTCAGTCTGGCATAGTGACAAACGAGCAATGTTTTATAAGTATGATTAATAAACGTCAGAAATTACTTCTTTCTCTGTTTTTATCTCAGAACCCAGAGCAGCGTAACCACTGGTAGAGTATTCAACGTCATTTACCCCATACACGTTTTAGTTCATTTGTTTGGCAAATATTGCATACAATTTAAAGTTGATAACGAGCAAGGCAGTCTTGTTCATCTAAACATATAAAGCAAACGAAATTGAAAAAAAAAATGTAAATAACGTTAAGCGTATCTGGCAGTGCTAATCTTAGCGAGAAGATTTATAAACGTTCGTCACTCCGCGATCCGTCTGTATCATTTCCATACGCCATCAAACCATTATCTTGGCAGCATACGTGTATTGCATGGCTGTCACAACAACTTAATCTGGCTTGTCAATATTGTTACCAATACTTACATGCTTCAACACCACGTCTGTATTTCGTGATTTTGAGATGAATAGCTCACAAACCCATGTTCAAGATAGTACACATTTGTCTTAAGAGGTGATGTTACGGTTTGTGCCGGAAACTGCAGAATTATTTGCAACATGTTTAGGTACGGAGTCACAAAACTGCCCGAGAACAATTCTTAGGATCAGGTTTATTTCAAAGGGATTATTTCTTATAGTGTTTATAGGAATGCAAACATATGCAGTTCAAGAATGAGACATCAACTGAAAACAATGAAACCCCATACCATAATAGAGGAAGCTTGAAATAAAAATATTTCAGTCAAACGATTTATTGTAAAGAGGGTAAGAGGTATCAGTGCCTGTTACATGTAGACGACACACAATCACTTACCTTTCATTGAATGATATCTTAACTTGTGTAACACCATACACTCTGGCATTAGTGATTGATTTTCAATTATTTATTGTCAAACAGTGTTTGATGATAACCTCCCTTTCAATATTATTAAGAAATTGAATGAAATGATCAATTGTTTTTTAAGTTATGTGTCTATTTATTAAGAAATTATTATTTATTTATATCAGTAAGGTGGCTTACCCTGTTCCAGTTAATCCCGTAGTTAGACTTTTCCAAGTTAACCCTGTAAATAACCCTGTCTAAGATAACACTGTATTTAACATTTTGCATGTTAACCCCTGTAGTTAACCCTGTCCAAGTTAACCGTGTAGTTAATCCTGTCCAAGTCCATCCTGTCCAGGTTAACTCTGTAGTTAATCCTGTCCAAATCAATCCTGTCCAAGTTAACCCTGTAGTTAATCCTGTCCAAGTCAATCATGTCTAATTTAAACCTGTAGTTAATCCTGTCCAAGTTAACCCTGTAGTTAATCCTGTCCAAGTTAACCCTGTAGTTAATCCTGCAGTTAAACATGTAGTTAAACCTGTCCATTTTAATCCTGTCCAAGTTAACCCTGTAGTTAATCCTGTCCAAGTTAACCCTGTAGTTAATCCTGTCCATGTCAATGCTGTCCAAGTTAACCCTGTAGGTAAACCTGTCCAGGTTAACCCTGTAGATTATTTGGCTTACATCTTGTCTCTCAAGGTTCATTTTATAGCAAACTGCTTTGTGTAAACCGTTTTAAAGTGAACGGTTTGCAATATTGCAAAACTCAAAGGTCATTCTTACTAACTAGCAACAAGTACATATATACTTAATAGCCCCCAAATCTCCCAAGACGGGGTTTCGGGGGTCAAAATGTGTGTCAAACTCTTCGATATATTATTGTATCAAAGTCTCTCATCTCTTCAAAACAGTTTCCTGTTTTAGAACACTGCTTTCAATACAGAGTAGTTCTTGTCCGTGTCGAACAATCTAAGCAGGAACGTATTTATTGGTTATTTACTCAGGCAACCTTTTATCAAATACGAGTTACAATCAGTCATTTTGGACAACCACTTATGACACCCATCGCTTAGCCGATACCGCTACTGGCCTCCTTTGGATAAAGGATATCTGAATAACATTCCCGAATCTTTGAATATCAACTATAAACTCAAATATGTTATCTTTGTTTGACATCTTTGTTTAAGCAATGCATTAAATTCGTTAGAACACGCTGGACATTACGACTGTAGAGCGAATTAGCCTTCAGGGCATTGTGTCATCTTAAAAATAGGCAATATCATAGAAAAGAACAATAGTGTGTAGTTTAATTCTATTCATAAGTATAGGAACCAGGAGGAGCAACCTGTATACCACTACCTTGTACAGAACTTTTTATTGTATCGGTAATGTTTGGTGCCCTCGTCTTGATGAACAAATACAAACTGTTATTTAACTTAAATAACTTATATAGATAGTAATAATGATAACATATTATACTTCTTCAGAACAGGTGTCCCGATATGTTAGTTAGGTGACATCAATACAAGTGCCCCAATCTGTGAGTTAAGACACATACATGTATGTCATTAATACAAGTGCCCGAATCTGTGAGATAAGACACATATGTCATTAGTACAAGTCCCCAAATCTGTGAGATAAGACACATATGTCATTAATACAAGTGCCCAAATCTGTCAGTTAAGACACATATGTCATTAATACAAGTGCCCCAATCTGTGAAATAACACACATATATCATTAATACAAGTGCCCAAATCTGTGAGATAAGACACATATGTCATTAATACAAGTGCCCCAATCTGTGAGTTAAGACACATACATGTATGTCATTAATACAAGTGCCCCAATCTGTGAGATAAGACACATATGTCATTAATACAAGTGCCCCAATCTGTGAATTAAGACACTTTCGTCATCAGTATAAGTGTCCGAATCTGTGAGTTAAGACACATACGTCATCAATACAAGTGTACCAATCAACGAGTTTAGTAGCATGCTGCATAACCAGAATGACTTGTAAACATGCGCTACCAGTACTTATGATAATGATCAATGAATCAAGTTATATTATTTAGAATTTAATACCTCACTAATAAAAAATATGTTCAGTTATTTACATATTTGTCTTTTTATATATTGACAAAGAAATTATAACGACAGTGTAGGCAAAGACATTTGTCATATGTTCAGGCCGATGAGTACAAGATAGGAATAAGAACATTTACATATAATAGAGATAAACAACTACCATAAAACAATAATACAATGAAAAAGACATAAACCAACAGAAGCAACTAATATGAAACATGCTGTTGTAATTGCATATCTCCTCGGTAAGCTTGTAACCGAAGGCTACAGATGTACATATAGTAAATAATCCATCTTGAATACGGAGGTCAAGAGAAATAATACTTAAAATCTGAATAAATGTGGTGAGAAAAATCGAGTTACTAGGTATATGTGTACGTCTAAATAGAGGTCGGGGTCACTTCATCTCCCTGGTAGAACATTTAGGTCAAAGATGGAAAATTCAGGACAATTTGACAGAAACTGGATAAAAAAGGCTTTATATGCGAATTAATATTTTGGTTAGATGAAAAAGCTCGAGAACAGCACTTAAAAATGTTGTGACGAAAATGTCGTCTACCAAATTAATTTGTCAAAATTTCGTCCACAGAAACTCGCCCCAAAATTACCACTGACAATTTCGCCTACAAAAACACGACACAAGAAGAATCAATAAAAAGAAATAAAAACACAATAGAACATAAGAAGGTAAAAAAATGTTTGTTATAAAGATATAGATAACGAATCCTTCTTCATAATTTGACTACACTAGGATTTCCTGTACGTGATAGATATAGTAACATACCGGTTAACCACGCCCAGTCACGCTAAGATCATGATAAATCTCAGTGAAATGTTCTCTCTCAACCTATGTCTGGTAATTAGAGGCCATATAAGTGTAGAAGAGTTGGCGGCGTGTATTTACCAGACAAATGCATAATTTGTCTGTCAGAAAGTCTATGTTTGTCTATAGTGGTCCACTGAAACAGTGAAACCTCGGCACGCATTTGGTTACCTGTGCAACCTCCGAGACACTACGAGTGTCGATCGGGCGCCAAAGTATGGCTATTAGACTAGACAAAAGAGTGAACCCGTAGAATACACTGCAACGTGAAGCATTAGAGTCGATACGACAAGATAAACAAGAGCTTAGGAACAACCTAAAACGAAGAAAAATATAAATTTAAACAGTCTAAAGCATGTCTTCTGAAAGAGCAGGCGATTCCTGTGCTACATGTTACTTCCAGCATCATCTTATAACACATAGACACAATATTGATGTTTACAACTGGTAAAAGTACATTTAGCAATACTATAATCATAATAGACATTGGCATTTTAAATTGTAGCCAGGTCATATATGACGAAAGAATAAAAGAATAAAGTGACGCCCCTTGATACGAAAATCCTGACAGGTGTCGTATAGGTTACCAATAGGCTGGTATGAACCTCCAGCAGTTGAGACTGGTCGCGTCTTGTAGGTTAAAAAGAGGCTGGTATGAGCCTCCAGCTGTTGAGACTGGTCGCGTCTTGTAGGTTATAAAGAGGCTGGGATGAACCTCCAGCAGTGGAGACTGGTCGCGTCTTGTAGGGTATAAAGAGGCTGGGATGAACCTCCAGCAGTGAATACTGGTCGCGTCTTGTAGGTTACAAAGAGGCTGGGATGAACCTCCAGCTGTTGAGACTTGTCGCGTCTTGTAGGTTAAAAAGAGGCCGGTATGAACCTCTAGCTGTTGAGACTGGTCGCGTCTTGTAGGTTATAAAGAGGCTGGTATGAACCTCCAGCAGTGGAGACTGGTCGCGTCTTGTAGGTTATAAAGAGGCTGGTATGACAGTCCAGCAGTGGAGACTGGTCGCGTCTTGTAGGTTACATAGAGGCTGGGATGACAGTCCAGCAGTGGAGACTGGTCGCGTCTTGTAGGGTATAAAGAGGCTGGGATGAACCTCCAGCAGTGGAGACTGGTCGCGTCTTGTAGGTTACATAGAGGCTGGTATGACAGTCCAGCAGTGGAGACTGGTCGCGTCTTGTAGGTTACAAAGAGGCTGGTATGAACCTCAAGCAGTGGAGACTGGACGCGTCTTGTAGGTTACAAAGAGGCTGGTATGAAACTCCAGCAGTGGAGAGTGGTCGCGTCTTGTAGGGTACAAAGAGGCTGGGATGAACCTCCCGCAGTGGAGAGTGGTCGCGTCTTGTAGGGTACAAAGAGGCTGGTATGAACCTCCTGCAGAGAATACTGGTCGCGTCTTGTAGGTTAAAAAGAGGCTGGTATGAACCTCCAGCAGGGGAGACTGGTCTGTAACTTTTTTGAAAATATTAACTATATCAGTGACGGATAGTATGAAACAACTGGGTAAACTGTACTCGAAGCTGTGAAGTTGCTATCGGGGAAATAAAAGCTTCAGCAGTGGAGACCGGAATATTACTTATGGGTAAGTAAAAACTCCAGCAGTGGAGGCCGGTATGTTACCTTTGGGTGAACACAAATCCAGTAGTGGAGACAACGATGCTACTTCCACGGACAAGAGACATACTGATAGTGGAGTTCAACACGCTTATAATATAACGTTTGATAATGTCAATGGACATGCTAATATTATGATCGTTGTTACGATCTGATGAGTAAGAAAGTGTGATGATGCAGACGAAACTGATTGTGTAAGGGAAGGTGCGCAAGGAATACAAAACATTTAAAATATTTTACCAAAAAAGCCACATCTACATTTAAATCATTCTTGGATCACCGAATGAACGATCAAATTCTACACGCAGATTAATATACGTTCCGATAAGATGACCATCCGTGAACACTATTGTCTTTTTATTGAAAGTACATTAGTTGTCCATTAACCTACAAGTTGTTGTAATTTACGGGACTTTTGCATACTAAAAACACACTCATGACCAAATGGCAAACATTAATTTACATTACTTAATGGGAGATATCCAATGACTTTGCATTGGATGAAATTTCCAAGTGACGGGTGATGTTAGTTTTTTTATCCACCTGGTGCTGTTTAACACTTAATTTTGCCTCCGTAGTGCTTGATCATGTAGCATTTCCCTATACCTAGGAACTGATCGATGCCCGGTTTTCAAACAAATTGGTGACGTGCTTTGTCATTGTATAAGATACATGTAAAGCCAACACGATGTGGAATTAATCGCAGATTCTAGGACAAACAGAATAGTCTTTATCAACTGCCAAGTAGCCAGGGTCTCCGGATTATGAATGGTGGCTGTCTGGACCAGGCAGGGCATCGGTCTTCCCGCAGGTAGTCATCAGACGTTAATAGGGCGACTGACGTATAAGTGGGAAGAATAGCAGGCTATAGACGGGTTTGCGGTCACCCTTGTTTGACCTCTTGATAACCCCGTTCTGAGATCAGCACGTGGACCGCCGACAAAAAATACATAATTTAACAACATGCTAGAAGATAGCTACATAGGAATATGGTCACAGCTGGGGCTGAAGAGCAATGCGCATATATTGAAGTGAGAGGAGAGAGCATTTTGTACTGTCCGAAACAGTAGTTGTTCTGTAGAGGAGTAGGTAATATCTCGTGATAAGTTTTACGAAGGTACCCACTAACGTTTTCCAACAGAATCTGACCTTATTAGAATGTCTGAGAAAGAATAAATATGCAAGACCACACACTTGTGTTTTTCTAACGAATCAGAAAGCACGAGTTTATTGCGCGGAAGAATATATTCCCAAGTGCGCGGAGCGCATGAGTAAATATATACGTCCGCGCAATAAACTCGTGCTTTCTGATTCGTTAAAAAGACACAAGTGCGTCGTCTTGCTTTTATCACATGCCTACCGTATTTGGTAGAGATCGATACAAAGATTTTATAAATTTGATATTTTTTGCAAATACCGGAAACTTTTCAGTTCGCCATGATAAGGGGATTCAAATAACAAGTAGTTCCGGCTAGTAGGTAAATACAACATTCCGTATTGCACATGTGTAATACAGAACGTTGTATGTCATGGTCTGAACATTGCTTGTATAAATATAACAAGATTCAATATGTATGTGATAAAAGCCCGCTCCTGTCATAATTGTTATGAGAGATATCCAAAGGCACACGTCATGCCCGCTTTCTGCCTTTATTTTTTTACATAACTATAGCTACTTTGGAAAATATAGGACTGACAAACATTATCTCAATGAAACTCTATTTAAATAACATAATCAGGCATAACAATACATTGATTCGCTAATGAAAGATTCTTTACCGTGTAGATTTTTTTCTTTTATTTAAAAAGGCAAGTACTGAAATCAACTGCCAAGTTAAAAGTGGATATCATAATCTGTCCCACTCATTCATATTCGTTGTTCTTCATTATTTGCAAGTATGTGTTGTTTCAAGTTTTAAGTTTCAGATGTACAATAAGTTCAAACACTGTATGCAATTTAGTGTCCCTCTAGTCATATTACTGGAACCTATATCGGGCTTTTAGGTGTCATATAATTGCAATCAGAGTGTACACTATCAGTGTATGCAACTTCTTGTTCCCACAAACATTATCAGTGTATACAACTTATTGTTCCCACAAACACTATCAGTGTATCCAACTTCTTGTTCCCACAAACACTA
>NW_018408824.1:166817-197194 GCF_002113885.1 Mizuhopecten yessoensis
GTTCCCACAAACACTATCAGTGTATCCAACTTATTGTTCCCACAAACACTATCAGTGTATCCAACTTATTGTTCCCACAAACACTATCAGTGTATCCAACTTATTGTTCCCACAAACACTATCAGTGTATCCAACTTGTTGTTCCCACAAACACTATCAGTATATCCAATTTATTGTTTCCTCAACCACAAAGAGTGCATACCGTTTCTTTTCCCCCTACCCCAATCACTTTTTTTACAATTTAGTGTTTCCTCAACCACCTACAATGTGGTGTCTACCCATATCCCATTGGTGTTAATAGTTAGTGTGTCCTTCAGTCGATGAGTTATCTTTGTGTAAATAGCTTCTCGACTGATATAAGGTTAGATAATTGGATGTCTTCTCGATATTTACCCAGTGGGCGCACTACGTTCGGAGAGCGTCTTATACTGGTGCCAACGTCCGCGTTGCTAGGACGTCTTTTCCTAAACGTCAGGGCAACGTGGATGTAACGTTGTACTTAGGTTACTAACTTTACAGTTATTATGATAAAATCACTTAAAATAAAAAAGATATGCGAATACTTTGTAGTTTTTATCATCAGAATAAAACACAATGATCGTAGCGAGACAATTAAGTAAAATATTGAGATGTATGCTGGAATTAACCAGTTTAAGTTAATAAAATAGATTTAAATTACTGTATATAACAAGATATTTCAATATATATTGCATTTAAAAATTATTCCAGTAATGGCTAAAAATAACGATAAAGCTTCTCTTACTGAAGCAGTGATATAACGACCATAGCACTTTGGTGTTGTCTCCCCTTATTTTAAAAATGCGTCCCTAGAGGGCAGCATCCCATATAATATATAATAAATTATTTTTTGTTTATTGTTGACATCGGTAGCATCCAAGATGCTTAAACCTATCTTAAATAAAAGAAAAATTACATTGTAAATGTTGAAATTCGTGTATAAAGACGGAAAGAAAAAAATACACAAAGATTTGCGCGGTATTTTGTAGCTTCCGGTTCTTTCCGGTTTGCCTATTCGATTCAAACTGACCATTGGATTATCTTTGATAGCTAGCTCCACAGTCTAAATGTTTGAAGATGTTTCAATATCAGCTAAGGTAAGTTATTGTTGAAGTGTTCTCGTGCAATTTGCATTTTGACACTTTTAATATATGTTTACAAACAAATCTACAGAGCGTGTGTAATCATCTGACACACGCATTCTCGTATTCAAGATACAGTTGTGGGATCGCACAACGTTACACGATGTGCGGTGTGCGCAAGATGTGTGCACGNTATCTGTGCTTACTGGTAAGTATATCTGTCCAAAAAAGTTATGTACACTGTGTCAAAATGCAGACTGAACGACAAAAACTTTTACAATTATTAACTCGAGTAGTTGATATTTACAAACGTATCCAATCTGCCAATTAAAACATTTGCACTTGTAACGCTGTTTGTTGTTCTTTATTCGACTACATTACAGGGTTCCTTACAAATATCGTATTCATACATATGCTTAGTAGGCTGATGTGCTGTGACTTATATCAGCATAGCATATGTGTATGTATTTAAGATATTTGTTATCAACCCCTGTATATATTAGACTATAAATACGACGTGGCGACAACGTCTGTACAACGTTAATAAAACGCTGTCAGAATGTTAAACACGAACGTTTTGCGAACGTTACATGAAAACTTCCCGCAAACTTAAATTTGCAACGTTACTGTTACCCAAATGCAACGTTGTGTCCCGACGTGACTGCGACGTTTTCAGGACGTTTTGTGCCCATTGGGTAGTATACAATTAGTAATGCAATGCAAATCAGACTCTCTTTTGGTCATATAAGTTTAAAAATAATCGACGTATTATAAACTGGCATGAAATAACGTTCGCCTTGCATTTTAAAAGTTGTTTTAGACTAATATAATCCTACAGGGGTGTGGTCTTTGGACATGCAAATCTCAACCCGAAGGTTTCTAACTCTAGGGTTGAGAATGTGCTGTCAACGGACCATACACATGTTTGCTTCTTTTTCTCCCATACTCAAAATAAACATGCCAGTGTGAGTACTCCTTCACCTTCTTATGTTTGTATTCCATGACGCATGCATGAGTACAATAACAATGTAGGTTAATTTTAGAGAGGTGATGAGTCATGAACATAAACTCGGAAGTTCTTTTTAAAGCACAACGGTAACAGTATGTTTTATCTAATAATCCAACGACTGCAATATATCAGTGAACACAACTTATAAAAATAACAAATTAATAAAGATTTAACAGCCAAAACAACGGAACTATTCCAAACGCCTACGGCATTTGGCGTGTCGTCATAGCGCGTGTAGGCTGTCTTTCCCTCGGGAAAGACAGGTTTATCTTTTTACGGATTTCCTGTCTTTCACGGGCAAGTATGGGAGCCAACCTCAGCATTTTTTAAGTAATAATCTAGATAAATACGATGCTTTATGATTCGGGTTATCGAATAATTATGTATTATATCTGCTTCTTCTATTTTCTCCCTTACACGGTCTCTGAAATTATTAACACTGATGTTTCTCCCATCGCAAATTAACACAAATCCAATTAGTAACGATCGCTGTCCATGATTTATGGATAAACCGTACCACATTCCTTGTCCTTGGTTTGTTTATAAATAGAAATAGTTTGTATAGATGTGTGATCTACACGCTCTGTACCCAGACTGTTACATTTCCCACAATTCAATTGTCCTGTCCTTTGAGAACCTTCATGTTCTAACGCTGTGTCTCTTCAGTCGTTTTCTGTCAAAAGCGGGATTGTTTAAATTGATTACGTCCATACTTAGACGCTGGGACCTGTGTAGATTGCTAGATTATTCTTCCCTGCTGCCATGCTTTGAAAGATACTTACAAACAACATGATCTATCTGTTGCGTTGCATCGTATGAGAGCGTTCCTTAATGGACTCAACGTCCTATTATGGACCATCAAATCTCACAACATCTAGTTCTATGTAAACTACATAGAAAACGAAAAGAATGTGATTGTACATTCTCGTAAATATTGTTTGAACGTCGGGTATCTTTCTTTGTTGTTATCGTTATTCTCAGCTATATGGCAAAGAAAGAGATGTAAGTCGTCATCTAATGTCAGGATCCCTGTTTCATGTAAAAAAAAATCAACATGATCTTCTTGTGTACCTGTTGAGGTACATTCTGACTTTTAAAATATTTTATATATATATGTATGTATCAAAATATTTTTTCCTGCACACATACAACTGTTAAATGACCAGGTGCCAAAAAAAAAAAATCGAAAAACAACAATGTATTAAAAAACCGATTCGTGATTGTGGGCGAATACAGAGTGTAGCAGGTATATGTATAGAAAAAAAACCTGAATGCAGGTATGATGTATGTGAACAAATTCAATAAAACTATGTCGGAACGTTGACGAAACAGTAATTTGAAGCCAAAATCGATGCAGTTAGAGCAAAATAAAAGCATGACGTTGAACGGACAACCTTGAAAAATGACAAGTTGGAGAAGACCATGGGTTTCGGAAGGAAGTGCGTCTTCTTTGTCGCGTTACCCAGTCGTACAACGTATACTCAAATGAAAACATGAGAAGCAAAACCAAAACCAGAAGGAACACTAATGCCCACAATCAGAACCGTCAAAATTGTATTTTCTTCCTTCAGCATTCAAGATATATTGTGAGAATTGTGTTATACATAGTTAGTCTGCAAATATCAAATCAACTACGATAACCTAGATGGGGGAAACAAGGACATTACTAGTAATAGAAGGGGAAAATCCGTATTGTAAAATAAAGTCGGCACGGAGTTTACCGCCCATGTTGGTTATTTTTTAAGCAAAGATCTAAGTAAGCGGCTGATGAGAATGTAGACTCCTTGTTTTAAGTTTGGGATGGTGTATACGATCGACATTACGATAAAAAAAATAAAGAGAATAAATCTCTGAGAGCGCTTCCGACAGCTGTTCATGACCTTATACAAAATATATGTTCGAGCAATGCTAACTTCATTATTTTATGAATACGCATTAAATATAAATAAGATAAAGAAAATGAAAAACTTGTTCCGCCGGTTCAGCAATGCAACAGGGCCAGACCAGAGTATTGCATCATTCCGGAGGAATTAATAACAAGCGACATCCGTATATTGTGTTCATCCATATAAAACGGAAGAGGCACTTTTGTGTTGTATGTTTTAAAATTTAAAACTCATAGAAAACAAAAGTGATTGGTTATTATATATCGTATGCTTTGAATTACAAGTACTGCTGGAGAAAAGTGATAATTTCTACAGTGTATGTTTAAAATAAGTACTGCTGGAGAAAAGTGATTATTTGAAAACATTTTTCAGTTATAAGATGAGAACACGGGTGACTGATGGACAACAAAGCCATATTTATTAGAGATTATATATTTTTGATGAAGTACACACATGAACAATTATTTTACCCAGAGAGTTTATAATGTTAAGCGAAGAAATAAAAAGGATTAAGATTCATGGTTTCCCGCGTAAATACACCGGTACGGGATACCAATATAAACATGTAGAGTGATACAATGGAAGAACACACCTAACACATTAAAATTGATATTTCTCTGATTTAGTTTTTAGGAACAATACACACATCGATTCAGTAATGATAACGCCAGGTTCTGGCGACAACCTCCGTAACTTTTTAGATTGACTCTACCGAGTGAGATGTGTTATAGTGAAGATTGATATGATGACGATAATGTGACAAGCAAACATTCATCATACAAACAAAGTAGAATTCCTGGAAACGAATATGTTGTCATTATCTGTTTAGATGTGTGCCGCCCCAAATAATAATGAGGATATTTTTACCATTTCGTGGAATGTTTGCGACCAGAATGTATTCCTGGGTTTAACGGGATATATATATATGGACGGGTGTTATATTACCAGAATGTATTCGTGGTTTTAACGGGATATATATATATGGACGGGTGTTATACTACCAGAATGTATTCCTGGGTTTAACGCGACATATATATATATATATGGACGGGTGTTATACTACCAGAATGTATTCATGGGTTTAACGGGATATATATATATATATATATATAGACGGGTGTTATACTCCCAGAATGTATTCATGGGTTTAACGGGATATATATATATATATATATATATGGACGGGTGTTATTCTTTGTTTTGACAGGAAATTTACTTTTCCATGAAATGTTATTCCACTTCTTCTTTTGTTTGTATACATGTATTTTTGCCGATTAGTTTTGTTTATAATACCATTTTCATTCTAGGATTTTAACTCTTAATAGAATGCAGTTCAGTGCTGAACTAGACATATCTTCCAATCATACAATGTACTTAATGTAAAACTTGTAAAAGCAATTAGTTTATTTTGCAAGCACCTTTCATCTTATTATGTTGCATCACCAAAGGATTTTGGAATGACACGAATATAATGAAAGTCGGTAAATCGCAGCTCGTTGTTATAGTTCAAATTAACCCTATTACACCAAGTGTTTAACATTATTGTACCTTTTAATATTGTTCTTACTCGTACAACGGAGATGAGTCGTTATCCTCTAAACGTTTTACCGAACTATAATATATAGGGGTTTGTATGGGTTTGGTATCGATAACGTTAGGTTCAGATGCATTAAAACGTTGACACTAACATAGGATGTTGACATAAGAGCTGGACTTGGCACTTCAGTTAAATCCAGCTTTGTCCTTTGTTCCCTTTCTGTGCAAAGCAATCCATCTGGTAAATCTTCTTCTGTGCCTTTTTTTCAGCTCAATAGAAACGAATTGAGCTAGGTTTTGGGCATCGTTTGTGTTTGATAATAGTTTGGCTCTATTGCAAATGACGTGTTTCATGATGATGAAAATGTGTTTTATTCAAAACGATTCCTCGGTGTTATGTGCTATATAGGACTGTTTTCCCTTTAGAAATGTGGTTCTGATGCCAAAACGAAACATAAAGACGACATTCTCCGTGATTTTGCTCCATAGAGAACACATAACTGAACTTATAAATACTGTAACGCAAGCGACAGCGCATTTCACCTTTTTACACCCACAAGCGTTACCTGGACCACAGCATAGCAATGTAAAACGTTGCACGTGACATGACAAATGCTAGTTTGTGGAAATATAAAATAGAACTTTTTTCAAATAATAGATATATAAAGTATACCATCACAATCAAACATAAACGAATACCAAAACGTACCGTTATCGACATGAGAGGACCCTCTCCCACCAGACACGTAGATTCAGAAACAAGGGCTATTTGGGAAGCCAAAAACAGAAGACAGTATTCTCGAGCCTCAACTGCTTTTCCGTTCAGATACTCGTGATAATCATAAATAGAAAACAGAACTTCAGCCAGAAGCTGAAAGCATCCTTAACAAGTGGCCCAAAGGACCATACATGTGTAACCAACATACCAGTTTCATAGCATAAAAAAACGGCAAAATATATAAAGACATTGCTTAAGAAACTGCAAAACCCTTTTCAGTAACGTTGAATAATGTTACATCATTTCGATTTTACCGAAAACGTCAATTTTATAATATTTGGTTAGAAACATATACTGACTTTTTATTAAAACAGGTTTAAAAAATATGTGATTTCCGTTTGAGTAAAATAAGAAGATGGAACCATATTGGAAGCTGAATCAACTTAAAAATAAGAACATTTTGTGAAGACAAAAAATGAGGCCACTGATATCAGAGTAGGAAAGTTTTGTATTCAAAAGAGTTCGAAAAGAGCGAACGTATAGCTATGGACCATAAACTTATCATTTGTACGTTGATTTTGCTTAATCTGCTCATATTAACCTGAGTTTACGTTAAAAATATACTTTACAAGGGGCTTCTACGGTGGTAGTATTACATTTATATTCGGTTCATAAATAATACTAGTTGGTCAGTGCCATGCATTAATCATTCCGATTAAATTTAGACTAAATATTAAAAAACGACCGTTACTGTGGAACGACGGACAAAAATGACACAATTAAAACTTCAAACTTGAAAAGAACAATTGTATAGACTAATTCTAAACGAGTTACATATCATATGATTGTTTTGAAACACGTCTCCTCTTAAAATGAAGAGAACATTTCCCTACCCTTTATATTGTGACTTTATGATATTGTTTTATCGAAACATCACTTGTTCCTGTTATTCATTTTTCACGTAAGTAGTCTCTGTCAATACAAAGAATTAAATATTCGTGGAATGAAATCCATGCAAAATGTACCGTTTTTGAGAAACAAACTATCGATACATTGCAGCCTGCACTGTTCAGCACTGATCATAAAGACGGGTTAACCATAATCACGTGATAGACATGCAAGATATAAAATGGCAGATAGGAGAGGGGCGACAGACAAGGAACCTCACGTAAAGCGTCCACAGTGATGATCCGTTCCATGCGTCCACAGTGATGATCCGTTCCATGCGTCCACAGTGATGATCCGTTCCATGAAATTACTTTGACGTAGTGTATTCCAATTCCAGTCGACCAGACGCTTAATTGGACATCGTAACGGGCCTCGATCATAAAAATGTGTCGTGATGTCTGTCATTTACATTAGGGCCGTATGTGATGGAACGGTAACTTGAGGACAAGTCAAGACTCAGACGTATCCTTATCGAAATCAAATTTACAGTTCAAGGGCAAAAGCAAGTCTATCAACAAACCGCCTACCCTAACCTTACCACAGCTTACGAATTGTGTCTGGGGTCTAGAAATAATTTGCATCTGTATCATTTGATCCGTCTTTCAATAGAGGCGAACGAAATCGATATATTTACAGTATACCTATAGAAAGGTCTCTCCATATCTGCAAAAGAAGATAATCCTTACTCCGAACCGTAGCACAGGGACAGGGGCTTAGCCATTCCTTGGCGATAACAATGCCTCATTAAACATCGATTCCGCATGGAAATAAATGATAATGGCGGATTGGAAATTAGAAGTGTTTAAGCCTTGGTAAACACCCACTCGGTCCGATCGTGCTATTATGACCTTAACATGGGCCAAAGTGTTCAATTACACTATTAAGTGTAAATGTATATAATTAAGAAATAAATAGAAAACCACACTCGAAAATCTATAGGTTCTCATCAGGCCGCAAAGCGTTGTTGACACTAAGATTAATCAATGAAACATCGGGGTCATCGAGACCCTTAATCTCTCACTCAAAGCCATATGAGTTTATGGATGAAACAATTCCGCTAGATGTCACTGGCTGTCATTTTCACGGTGATCCTCAGATGCCATGTCTAGACACGACAGATATTTGCTTCTTTAGTAAATTTAAGCTTCCGGTTTTGTTTCTTTTAGATTTAAAAACATAAAGAATCTGCTTCTTAGATTTCCGTGTAGCAATTAATGATAATAAATCTGCGTGTCAGTGGGGTCGTGTTCCATCAATGTGCATTAAATACTTCGTTTATATATCGTGTACAATAGCTAATATAAATACTATAATACAATTAACAAACTACGTAATTCTAATATTTCTAGCCTATAGTCTGCTATTAAATGCCGATAGCTATGTTATACCATCGACGATCACTGGCGTTGTCGAGGTTTCTATAAAGAAGTGACATAACTTTATAATTTTGGAGATCATTTGGAACGGCTGGTAGACATTCGAAATCAGGCTCTGACATAGCGAATGGCATATATTTCCCATGCAAAAAATGTTTTCTCTACGAGAGGAGTTTATTATCAGTGAATCAGAAACTACATAAACAAGAATAGTTCTATACATTGTCTGGTGTTTTTACTCGTTATGCAACTATAATTGATTGGTAATCCGCCATATCGAGTATGTTGCATTTAAGATAGAATGAAATGTTATCAAATAATGATTTTTTTTTTTTTTTTTTATCAAATCAATCGATTCTTGATTATCAAGATATGTTATGCTTTGCAAATATTTATTTCAGTTTGTATTGAATATAAAATCACTCAAGAGAATGAGGTGTCAATAATTAATCTAGACAATGCAGTCGTTTATCCAGGGGGTGTCGGATGCAAAACTATGTACCGGGTATGTCGAATACGGCATTGTATCTAGTGAATGACGAATACAAAAGTGTATCTAGGGAATAGCAAATGTAAACATTTATCTAGTGTGAATGACGAATACAGGAGTTTATCGAGGGAATGGCGAATGTAAACAAATATCTAGGGAATGGCGAATACAACAGCTTATCAAGGGAATGGCGAACGTAAAAAAATATCTTTAATAATTTATCTAGTGAATTGCGTATATATAACCGTTGAGGAATGGCGAATATGACTATTTATCTAGGACATGGAGAATACAACATTTCAATAAGACAAATGCAAATATAACAATTTAGTTAGTGAATGGCGAATATTACAGTATATCCAGGAAACCGTTTACAACAGTTTATCTAGGGAATTGTGAAAATAACAACACTGTATCTAGGGAATGAGCAATTTTACGTAGAAAATATGACGAGTTCATCAATTTTATCTAGGGAATGACGAATTCAACATTCTATCTAGGGAACATTTTACTAAGCAATTTATCTAGGGAAATTCATATAAACCAATTTATCTAGGGAAATTCATATAAACCAATTTATCTAGGGAAAGTCATATAAACCAATTTATTTAGGAAAAGTCATATAAACCAATTTATCTAGGGAAAGTCATACTGTTGTCATAGGTTATCGGGTGCATCAACCTGTTATTTTATATTCTCCTCTCGTTCTTTTATTTTAAATCTTAAAAAAACCCAAGATCAACAAAATCATAAAATACATATTTTCCAAGGGTAGTAATCGTTCGGTCCGGAAAGTAGAACACGTGTCCGTACAAAGACATGATAATAACTTCACGTTTATTGTTGCATTTTTTTTTTTTACATTTTAAAAAAGTTTGATTTTTTTATCGACAATTTTGTTGTATTAATATGCTACGCTACTTTTCATACGATCACTAGTTTCTTATAAACCTGTGCTCAGCCTTATATCATCTTGCGTAAAATGAAGTAAGTATAAAAATGTCAATGATTGAATTATACTTTAGGATAAAAAAACTTACATGTATATATGTATGGTGTAAGGTCATTAAGCTTCAGCGATCAGTCCACATTATTCAAATGCGTATATTTTATAAACGCACGAGCTTGACCACCCTACAAAATAATTAACATAGCTTGTTTTTGGCGCGCTTAAAGGGGTGATTTATGACGCAATATTAACCATGCATTATCTCAAAAATGTAAGCAACACCTAACACATGCACTAAATGACCCAATTAGAATGTGCACAACATGAGTGGGTAGGAACACAAACACTATATAGCGGTGCATTTATACAGCGTATTAATAGAAACACTTGGTGATACTGTCACGTTAATTGGTGATACTGTAACGTTAATAGGTGATACGATAACGTTAATTAGTGATACGGTAATGCTTACTGATGATACTGTAACGTTAATTGGTGATATTGTAACGTTAATTGTTGATACTGTAACGTTAATTGGTGATACTGTAACGTTAATTGGTGATACTGTAATGTTAATTGGTGATACTGTAATGTTAATTGGTGATACGATAACGTAAATTGGTGATACTGTCACGTTAATTGGTGATAAGATAGCGTAAATTGGTGATACTGTAACGTTAATTGGTGATACTGTAATGTTAATTGGTGATACGATAACGTAAATTGGTGATACTGTCACGTTAATTGATGATACTGTAACGTTAATTGGTGATACTGTAACGTTAATTGGTGATACGGTAATGCTTCCTGGGCTTGTTTTCTTCATTGCCTTTGGGCTTATTTTTTAGGGTGTTGATGCCATTTCTGGCTCGAAATTACCGTTACTCTCTTCCAGTGAGTTAACAAGTTAGCGGAGGACAGGGATGACAGGGGTGTTTCAAATAACACGTTTAAATAATTTGGGGAACCACAATGCAAGCAGACCCACGAGATACTATCATGATCTGATAAGATATTGTTTCAAATATGGTATTTTTATCAACAAATTATTCCGTTTTTCCTTCAACTGTGTTGCCTGACCGTAATTTACCGATTTTACAATTGTTGTTTTCAAATTTTCTCCATATTTACACCTGACCGATGCATAGACTACTCTCATTACACCTGACCGATACACAGACTACTCTCATTACCCCTGACCGATATATAGACTGCTCTCATTAGACCTGATCGATACATAGACTCCTCTCATTATACCTGACCGATACATAGACTACGCTCAACGTTCCATTCAATGTTGCCTCATTACACCTGACCGATATATAGACTACTCTCATTACCCCTGACCGATACACAGACTACTCTCATTACGCCTCACCGATACATAGACGTCTCTCAATACACCTGACCGATATATAGACTCCTCTCATTACACCTGACCGATACAGAGACTACTCTCATTACACCTGCCCGATACATAGAATACTCTCATTACACCTGACCGCTACATAGACTACTCTCATTACCCCTGACCGATACATAGACTGCTCTCATTACACCTGCCCGATACATAGAATACTCTCATTACACCTGACCGATACACAGACTACCGTACCTACCTTGTTGATGCCATTTCTGGCTCGAAATTACCGTTACTCTCTTCCAGTGAGTTAACAAGTTAGCGGAGGACAGGGATGACAGGGGTGTTTCAAATAACACGTTTAAATAATTTGGGGAACCACAATGCAAGCAGACCCACGAGATACTATCATGATCTGATAAGATATTGTTTCAAATATGGTATTTTTATCAACAAATTATTCCGTTTTTCCTTCAACTGTGTTGCCTGACCGTAATTTACCGATTTTACAATTGTTGTTTTCAAATTTTCTCCATATTTACACCTGACCGATGCATAGACTGCTATCATTACACCTGACCGATACAAAGACTACTCTCATTACACCTGCCCGATACATAGAATACTCTCATTACACCTGACCGATAAATAGACTAACTCATTACACCTGACTGATATATAGACTCCTCTCATTACACCTGACCGATAAATAGACTAACTCATTACACCTGACTGATATATAAGATACTATCATGATCTGATAAGATATTGTTTCAAATATGGTATTTTTATCAACAAATTATTCCGTTTTTCCTTCAACTGTGTTGCCTGACCGTAATTTACCGATTTTACAATTGTTGTTTTCAAATTTTCGCCAAATTTACACCTGACCGATGCATAGACTTCTCTCATTACACCTGACCGATATAAAGACTACTCTCATTACACCTGATCGATACATAGACTACTCTCATCACACCTGACCGATACACAGACTACCGTACCTACCTTGTTGATGCCATTTCTGGCTCGAAATTACCGTTACTCTCTTCCAGTGAGTTAACAAGTTAGCGGAGGACAGGGATGACAGGGGTGTTTCAAATAACACGTTTAAATAATTTGGGGAACCACAATGCAAGCAGACCCACGAGATACTATCATGATCTGATAAGATATTGTTTCAAATATGGTATTTTTATCAACAAATTATTCCGTTTTTCCTTCAACTGTGTTGCCTGACCGTAATTTACCGATTTTACAATTGTTGTTTTCAAATTTTCGCCAAATTTACACCTGACCGATGCATAGACTGCTCTCATTCCACCTGACCGATACACAGACTACCGTACCTACCTTGTTGATGCCATTTCTGGCTCGAAATTACCGTTACTCTCTTCCAGTGAGTTAACAAGTTAGCGGAGGACAGGGATGACAGGGGTGTTTCAAATAACACGTTTAAATAATTTGGGGAACCACAATGCAAGCAGACCCACGAGATACTATCATGATCTGATAAGATATTGTTTCAAATATGGTATTTTTATCAACAAATTATTCCGTTTTTCCTTCAACTGTGTTGCCTGACCGTAATTTACCGATTTTACAATTGTTGTTTTCAAATTTTCTCCATATTTACACCTGACCGATGCATAGACTTCTCTCATTACACCTGACCGATCCATAGACTCCTCTCATTACACCTGACCGATTTATAGACTACTCTCATTACACCTGCCCGATACATAGAATACTCTCATTACACCTGACCGCTACATAGACTACTCTCATTACGCCTGACTGATATATAGACTGCTCTCATTACACCTGACTGATATATAAGATACTATCATGATCTGATAAGATATTGTTTCAAATATGGTATTTTTATCAACAAATTATTCCGTTTTTCCTTCAACTGTGTTGCCTGACCGTAATTTACCGATTTTACAATTGTTGTTTTCAAATTTTCGCCAAATTTACACCTGACCGATGCATAGACTGCTCTCATTCCACCTGACCGATACATAGACTACTCTCATTACACCTGACCGATACATAGACTACTCTCAACGTTCCATTCAATGTTGCCTTGATAAATGTCTCAAACTATTGTTCATCTTCGTTTAGGAATTCTCTTAACAGCGATACACTTCGTGTCACGGTATGCTGCGTGCTTGTAGAGTCCTTGCCCGTCAAAGGTTTATCAAGATCAATTGCTTATCCTAAATACCACGTCAATGAAACGCTTGGACTTCTCACTAATCTCAGCATTACATCGTCGAACTAATTACTGGCAACTAAATCACAGTAGCTGCATAGAGTGCCTGTGGACCTACCTGCGCGATGAGTCTAAATACAAAAACATGGAGGCTGAAATAAAAAACGTGCGTAAAATTTTCTTTGCACGGTCACTTTTTTTTTTGCACTGTCAAGAACACTGCCACTCATTGCTAGGGTGTTGCGAAGCACCCTTCCATTGACTCAATGTGAAAGCGAATGTGACAGTGTGAAATTAACAATTTGTCTCCACCAATCAGATTAAAGGATTCCCACGAGAGGTATAATAAACTGTAATAATCACTGAAAATTGTGTAATATCAACTGATGACATAACACCGTTATATTGCAGATAACTCTTCAATGTCCATGTACACGATGACATAAACGTGGATTTAGGACATTGCACACCTTAGTTGTATCTGTCACTTTATCTAGATTCCAGTATAACTGAGGTTTAAGTCACTTTATCTAGAATCCAGTATAACGGAGGTATACGTCACTTTATCTAGATTCCAGTATAACTGAGGTTTAAATCACTTTATCTAGATTCCAGTATAACGGAGGTTTAATTCACTTTATCTAGATTCCAGTATAACGGAGGTATACGTCACTTTGTCTAGATTCCAGTATAACGGAGGTATACGTCACTTTATCTAGATTCTAGTATAACGGAGGTGTACGTCACTTTATCTAGATGCCAGTATAACGGAGGTTTAAGTCACTTTATCTAGATTCCAGTATAACGGAGGTATACGTCACTTTATCTAGATTCCAGTATAACGGAGGTATACGTCACTTTATCTAGATTCCAGTATAACGGAGGTATACGTCACTTTATCTAGATTCCAGTATAACGGAGGTATACGTCACTTTATCTAGATTCCAGTATAACGGAGGTATACGTCACTTTATCTAGATTCCAGTATAACGGAGGTATACGTCACTTTATCTAGATTCCAGTATAACGGAGGTATACGTCACTTTATCTAGATTCCAGTATAACGGAGGTATACGTCACTTTATCTAGATTCCAGTATAACGGAGGTATACGTCACTTTATCTAGATTCCAGTATAACGGAGGTATACGTCACTTTATCTAGATTCCAGTATAACGGAGGTATACGTCACTTTATCTAGATTCCAGTATAACGGAGGTATACGTCACTTTATCTAGATTCCAGTATAACGGAGGTATACGTCACTTTATCTAGATTCCAGTATAACGGAGGTATACGTCACTTTATCTAGATTCCAGTATAACGGAGGTATACGTCACTTTATCTAGATTCCAGTATAACGGAGGTATACGTCACTTTATCTAGATTCCAGTATAACTGAGGTTTAAGTCACTGTCTAGATTCCACTATAACTGAGGTTTTCATTGAAGTCACTTTATCTAGAGACATATTTCTTCGTTTTTCTAGCTATGTATGTTTTTATTTCAACAAAACATTGTCATTGATTCTTCGCATTCAAATAACATCTAACGTGACGTCGGACGGCTGACAAATGACGTACATTTGTAAATTGGAAGAAACAACGGACTAACGAACTAGTGCCTACAGTCCATGGCTCTCTGTTTCCGGTACTTACGAACTAGTGCCTACATGATTCTTCGCATTCAAATAACATCTAACGTGACGTCGGACGGCTGACAAATGACGTACATTTGTAAATTGGAAGAAACAACGGACTAACGCACTAGTGCCTACAGTCCATGGCTCTTTGTATCCCGTACTTACGAACTAGTGCCTACAGTCCATGACTCTCTGTTTACGGTACTTACGAGAATTAGTGCCTACCGTCCATGGCTCTCTGTTTACGGTACTGCATTCAAATAACATCTAACGTGACGTCGGACGGCTGACAAATGACGTACATTTGTAAATTGGAAGAAACAACGGACTAACGAACTAGTGCCTACAGTCCATGGCTCTATGTTTACGGTTCTTACGAACTAGTGCCCCTAGTCCATGGCTCTTTTTACGGTACTTACGAGAATTAGTGCCTACCGTCCATGGCTCTCTGTTTACGGTCCTTACGAACTAGTGCCCCTAGTCCATGGCTCTTTTTACGGTACTTACGAGAATTAGTGCCTACCGTCCATGGCTCTCTGTTTACGGTACGTACGAACTAGTGCCTACAGTCCATGACTCTCTGTTTACTGTACTTACAAACTAGTGCCTACAGTCAATGGCTGTCTGTTTACGGTACTTACGAACTAGTGCATACAGTCCATGGCTCTTTGTTTACGGTACTTACAAACTAGTGCCTACAGTCAATGGCTGTCTGTTTACGGTACTTACGAACTAGTACCTACAGTCCCTGGCTGTTTTTTTTACGGTACTTACGAACTAGTGCCAACAATCCGAGGCTCTCTGTTTACGGTACTTACAAACTAATGCCTACAGTCCATGGCTCTTTGTTTTCGGTACTTACGAACTAGTGCCTACATGATTCTTCGCATTCAAATAACATCTAACGTGACGTCGGACGGCTGACAAATGATGTACATTTGTAAATTGGAAGAAACAACGGACTATCTAACTAGTGCCTACAGTCCATGGCTCTATGTTTACGGTTCTTACGAACTAGTGCCCCTAGTCCATGGGTCTTTGTTTACGGTACTTACGAACTAGTACCTACAGTCCCTGGCTGTTTTTTTTACGGTACTTACGAACTAGTGCCAACAATCCGAGGCTCTCTGTTTACGGTACTTACAAACTAGTGCCTCCAGTCCATGGCTCTTTGTTTACGGTACTTACGAACTAGTACCTACAGTCCCTGGCTGTTTTTTTTACGGTACTTACGAACTAGTGCCTACCCTCCATGGCTCTTTGTTTACGGTACTTACAAACTAGTGCCTACAGTCCATGGCTATCTGTTTACGGTACTTACGAACTAGTGCATACAGTCCATGGCTCTTTGTTTACGGTATTTACGAACTAGTGCCTACAGTCCATGGCTTTCTGTTTACGGTACTTACGAACTAGTACCTACAGTCCCTGGCTGTTTTTTTTACGGTACTTACGAACTAGTGCCTTCAGTCCATGGCTCTTTGTTTACGGTACTTAAAAACTAGTGCCTACAGTCCATGGCTCTATGTTTACGGTTCTTACGAACTAGTGCCTACAGTCCATGTCTCTCTGTTTACGGTACTTACGAACCGAACTAGTGCCTACAGTCCATGGCTTTCTGTTTACGGTACTTACAAACTAGTGCCTACAGTCAATGGCTGTCTGTTTACGGTACTTACGAACTAGTACCTACAGTCCCTGGCTGTTTTTTTTACGGTACTTACGAACTAGTGCCTCCATGGCTCTTTGTTTTCGGTACTTACGAACTAGTGCCTACCCTCCATGGCTCTTTGTTTACGGTACTTACAAACTAGTGCCTACAGTCAATGGCTGTCTGTTTACGGTACTTACGAACTAGTGCCTACCCTCCATGGCTCTCTGTTTACGGTACTTGCGATTTAGTGCCTACAGTCCATGGCTCTCTGTTCACGGTACTTACGAACTAGGGCCTACAGTCCATGGCTCTTTGTTTACAGTACTTACGAACTAGTGCCTACAGTCCAAGGCTCTCTGTTTACGGTACTTACGAACTAGTGCCCCTAGTCCATGGCTCTTTGTTTACGGTACTTACGAACTAGTGCCTACAGTCCATGGGTCTTTGCATACCGTACTTACGAACTAGTGCCTACAGTCCATGACTCTCTGTTTACGGTACTTACGAGAATTAGTGCCTACCGTCCATGGCTCTCTGTTTACGGTACTTACGAACTAGTGCCTACAGTCCATGGCTCTCTGTTTACGGTTCTTACGAACTACTGCCTACAGTCCATGGCTCTTTGTTTACGGTACTTACGAACTAGTGCCTACAGTCCCTGGTTGTTTTTTTAATACGGTACTTACGAACTAGTGCCTACAGTCCATGGCTCTCTGTTTTCGGTACTTACCAACTAGTGCCTAGCCTACAGTCCATGGCTCACTGTTAACGGTACTTACGAACTAGAGCCTACAGTCCATGGCTCTCTGATAACGGTACTTACGAACTAGTGCCTACAGTCCCTGGCTCTTTGTTTACGGTACTTACGAACTAGTGCCTACAGTCCATGGCTCTCTGTTTTCGGTACTTACGAACTAGTGCCTAGCCTACAGTCCATGGCTCTCTGTTAACGGTACTTACGAACTAGTGCCTACAGTCCATGGCTCTCTGTTTACGGTACTTACGAACTAGTACAAACGGCCCGGTCACTTTGTTCATGTCTAGAGTAGGATATGTTCCACTGTTACATACAACCGTGTGCTATAGGGAGGGGGAGAATGATAATTAATTGGTCTGGTTATGGACATGGCTGGCGGAGTATAGGTGTAAATATTCTCAAAGCAAGACAGTTATTCTTCTGGTTTTCTTTTTAGTTTGACAATAAATCACTTTAGTAGATAAAGTAGGTCTGATTTACTGGTCCAGTTTTATGGGCATTTTCAGTTTCTATTTGCCCGTAGGGAACTCGGCCGTTACCAGATAACTGACATCAACTATCCTAAAATAAAGCAAGTTTTCCGTGTCCGACTCCGCTTGGGAAGCTTTCAGTCTGTCGTCAGTTATATACAGATTCTTCCGCCTACGCCAATAGCGAGTAGCGAATCTAATTAAACAAGACGAGCAATCTAATTGGTTGAATTTGTTAGCATGGCACGTGTATTTCAAATAAACACTTATCAAAGTCATTTTGACCACATGGACATGGACACAAATCTTGTGCAGCAAACTTGTCCTAAAGAGAAGACAAAATTTTGCTGATACAATTTACAACAGCCAAATATTTTACGCAGAATCGTTGACGGCCGTTTTATCATTTTATTATGTGATTGATGTGTCATTTTAAATCATCTCCCGAAATACAATCATTGTACAGTCATGTGTGCTTCCCACTGACAAAGAATGACATCACTTAATGGAATTATATTTCACATCAGATATCGCAAAACGTTCAACAAAAAGTCAACATTTTGTCGAATCTTACAGGAATACTTGTCAAGTGATGCGAGGAGTATTGATCGTTATCTTGAAAGTTTTATGGTTCTTATGGTTTTAAAATAAGGACGAAATTTAAGTTGAAATCTGTCGATCCGAATATATTTTAAAACCGGTATTTTCACGTGTTGGTCACACAGGTTATTGGATCTTAGATGAGTCTTTTTAAATGGAATCGGTGTTTGCTGTTATAAAATCACTGAGAAGTTTTGTTGGCCGCTGACATTTGTATGATCGATTCCTATTTTCTGATGTTTAACGAATGACGTTCGTGTGCTGTTAATCCCAGTCCTGTCTTAACTGTCTACATCGTACTAACAACTGTCGCTAAATAACCGAGACAATACTAACAAATGTGCATGTATAAATGACAACTAAGTCCACGGTTTTATCATCAGGGAACAAAAGCTTAACTCGTGAATCAGTAGTTATCGCTGGATGAAAGAAGGAGAATTTTTTTCCATTATTTAACGATATAATGCGTGAAACGTACAAGTAGCTTGAGCGACTTTCGATGATGGGCAAACACACGCACGTGACAGGAAGTGTTTGAGCTTCGTTCACATTTAGACCGGAAGTGTACATTATAGTCTCGTCATCATGTTGACACGGGGCTTTTATCATGTGTTCTTTCATTGTTTCCGGTGAATACTAAACGTGAATGAGGATAATGACTCTATTTGACACAGCCCCTTGGAAGGGTTTCAGTCGTGAGGAAGCTGACACAGGACAAACATAGTCGTACACTCTCAAATCTCTTTATTATTTGTCTCGTTTATAAATTTCCCACCGAAGTGATAAATATTTATCTCTAATATTGAATACGCATTCATGTTTTAGGAAAAACTACGTTTAAGTAAATCATATGATATGTGTAAAAAAAAAACAAGGCCAAACTGATTGTAACAATTCTGACAAATGAACTGCTAAACAAGATTATCTTACCAATACACGACCTAGTAAGAGCCGCTTTAGAGTTACTTAATAATCAAAAACTTGTGATCTCCTTAAAAAATAATATAAACCTACTGTAGACACGATTATTTTAAACTTTTGCTGGTCTAACCAATTAACTTCCCATGGACACGATTATTTTTAAGTAAACTACATCATTTTGCTGTTTTAACCAATTAACTTCCCATAGACACGATTGTTTTACAAGTAAAATACATAATCTGGTGTTCTAACCAATTAACTTCCCATAGACACGATTGTTTATAAGTAAAATAGATAATTTGGTGTTCTAACCAATTAACTTCCCACCGGCACGATTATTTTACAAGTAAAAACAAATTTATGCTGTTCTAACCAATTAACTTCCCATAGACACGATTATTTTACAATTAAACTACACAAGTTGGTGTTCTTACCTATTAACTTCCATATACACGAATATTTTACAAATAAACTACATAGTTTAGTGTTCTAACCAATTGACTTCCCATAGACACAATTATTTTATAAGTAAACTACACAATTTTGCTGTTCTAACCAATTAACTACACATAGACAGGGTTGTTTTACTAACAAACTACATAATTTGGTGGATTGTTTTTTCAACACAACTTCTTAGTTTGGTGTACTTACCAAAACAAATACATCGTTACAAGATTGTTTTACCAATAACAATACTTAGTTTGATTTTCTTAGCAATAAACCACACATAGCCAGGATGAGTTTTCCAATTACAATGTGAACTACTCAGTTTGGTCTCCTTAGCAATAAACTCCACCTAGCCAGGATCAGTTTTCCAATTGCAATGTGAACTACTCAGTTTGGTCTCAAAACCAATTAACTACACCAACAGAACTGTTTTTTCAATAAAACATCTAAGTTTGGTCTTCTTACCAATGCAATACAGTCTGGTCCTCATATCACTTAACTGTACCCAAACCATTTTCGCTTTTTCTCCAATAAAACCGATTAATTTTGTCTACTAACCAGTAAACAACGTCTAAAGAGGATTGTTTACCAGAAGAAACTTAGTTTGGTATACTTACTAATAAATACACCTTGCCAGGATTGTTTTTTTCTAATTAACTACTACACTGTTAGTTTAGTCCCATTACCAATAAATTTCACCTAACCAGGGTTGTTTCTAAAAAATTCAAAGAGATAATGACGGGTACCACATGTATTTTTCTTTGATTTTTTTTTTTTTTTTTGTGTCACTTCGGTTCCTGTTGTTTTAGTCTGTGTGCTTTATTTCTATTGTGTTTTTCGCCTATGTTGTGGTCCGTGTGTGTTCACGCTGTGGTATATGGTTGGTCTGTGTAATGGATTGCCGGTCTATATTTTTTCCTGGTTTGTCCTTGTGTAGAATATACTTTTTGTCCGGATTGGTGTCGGTGTGTTGACCGTTTGGTGTCTTTTGGTCGTCCTGTATTAATGCTAAATGTATGGTGCAGTGTGATATTTGTATTTCTTTCGGATACTGTGTTATATTGTTTGCCCACTCAGTGGTCTTGTGCTGAGACTGTAGTATACGGTGTGCCTGTTTGAGCACCAGAGAATTATGTTTGATCAAGATTTGGATAAAATATTCCTGAATGAGATACAATCCTTTAAGCTTTCCAGCATTTGGAAACCAAGTGAAATTAGCTACACAAACATCGTATGTGACAGGCGGAGGATTTGATGAACCCACCGAAGATTGTTACTATAGTTTTTTTAACTAAAAGTACACAATATCTAAAGATATAACACAATCATATAGAAGATACAATCTGCAGACTGCTAGTCCCCTCTATTCTACGGCCTGTGATGTATCTCCCTTCTTTATTGTAGATATATCGAGCAATATCTATGGGGCGCGTGGTTAATGAAGAGACGTTTACGTAACAAATAAGTACTGTTAGCTAAGAACTACTAACGTTAACTTAACTATTTACTGAACTAGTATTCGCACTGCATCTGTTCTGATTAAAGAACTTAAACAGAACACATTTAAAATGTGAAGTCCGGAAATTCGACGTCATTATGACCAGTGTAAATCAGTTTAAACTTTCTTTTGATTTAACAAATAAGTCCAGTTATGCATACCTGAATAACACAAAATCCTACCACAGCTAACATGGTTATAAGGGAATTACGTCAGTCGATTTAAATAGTGGGCTGGACGACTCAATCATTGTCTACATACATTAAAATAATACGACGTCTGTGTACTCCTTACATGATGTAAAATAACGGATTTACTAAATCAACAAGGCTGATAATCAACTTTGATGATAAAGACATGTGCGTGTGTGCGTCTACCAAATACCGTACTTAAGGATGTACACTTCTGAGAAGTCAAAACATTCCTGTATTAAACTTTTTATCTTATATTGAGATCATGGCATAGTAGAAAATGCGAAAATAAATATATGTCCGTGTTTTCGTTTTTGTGCTATGATCGGTCAAAGATTTAACACAATAGGTGATTTTAGGTGAATTTTCGGGTTTTGACCATTTGCAGAACAAATTCATACAATTTCTTCCAAGTGTGTTATCAGATATGTATGAATGTTTGTAGAATTGATAAAAATAGTTTTTTCTTTTAAATTATGGAAGTAAAATTTCTTTATCTTATTCATTTTACTCAGAAATGCGATTTTAGTTACCCCTACCCCTTATTTTTTAATGCAAAAAAGTACATTTTTGCACCATAAAAAAATCATGTATTAAACTTTTTTTAGTATTCAATGAATCAAAAGATATTGTGTTTCTCTCTCTTAAACAGCCACAAAAATGGGGGGTCGGTGTGCTTCTTTTTTTGTCCCATTATTATTTGTGTTATTTTTCACCTTTTTCGGGGTCAAAAATCAAGTGCTTCAGTTACCCTAATATGTAAAAAAAAATACCAATAATATATAACTTTCCACTTTTTTGCATATTATTTTAATCATATTGAACATTATAAAGTTGTAGAGCAAAATTGAACCTGCTACATTTAAAAATGGTGACAGAATGACAATTTAAGTGATCAATCTAGTGTCAAAAAGGTGAAATTTTGCCCTTTGTGAAGCGCAAGAAATTCACATAAATAGACTTTTTCAAAATGGCCGCCAAATTGGTCATTTTTTTCGAATTCTTGTAAAAAATGTTCTACACACAACAGACATCTAGTTTTTTGACATGTTTTTCAGATGTGCGTTTGCTATTAAACCTATCATAATTTGTTTAATATTACAAAAACCTGTTACACCAGATCAAAACGAGACTTGAACGTGACTGAAACCTCAGAAGAGTACATCCTTAAAGACCCAACGCACTTTAACGCAAGCTTCTTGTAATATACTTCTATCGTGCAATACGTATAAAGCCATCCAATTTAACGTCAGTTTTACGTTACTTGTTTCTCTTGTTCAGTAAGAATAAAGAAATCTAATTAAAGTTATAAAGGGGTAATTAGGATGTGATAATGACTCTGGTGTATGGTACGACCGTTTGAAATCCCTGTTCTAAAGCAATCCTCGACAGTTAAAGTATCGTTAAAGTCACTTAATTGGATATTTACATAGGTGCTGGCAGCATGCACTGGTTGTGATTTTCAAACCTAAATGGCCGGTACAATGTAGCATTGATTCATTTGAATGTTTGTACTGTTTTGGCTGGTACTGTAACCCACATTTTTATATTCAACTATGAGCAATTTATAACGAATCAATCAAAAGCATCCTTGCCATCAATACATTTTAGTGAAACCTGTCTGTATGTATTCGCCCGTTGAAAACATTAATTGTATATGGATCCTGTACTACGGCAGTGTTAGACTTGGTTATCATATACATGTGTAAGATTGGGTTCTAAACTAGGTTTGGGATTCGGCGTGTAAATGCTATAATGTAAGTCGTTCAATCAGTTTAAGATTCATATATATGCTAAGTCGGAAGTGAAAGCTGTGCTGGTTCGAATGCGTTAACTTCGCTTTGATCGATGACAATCTGCTAACGATAAAGAGAGGTTCCCCAACTGGTGATGGTTGGTTATCCTGTTTATTAAACCCGAGATAGTTGGTTATCAAATTATATTAAGACACGAGGCTTATCGATTGTCTTTTACAATTTGAAAATTAACTAACGAGAGTTAAACACAATAAACAATCATAACCAGTTTAGTTATTTTTTCGCACACAGCGTTCTGATATTACATCTAGAAAATCATGTTTTTTCTAGGAAATACATTTTCCCTTTTCCGATCGGGGACACTATTCCCATGAAACTATTACGCCTCAATGGAAAATAATGTCGCAAAGGATTGTTACTTGACGTTATATTTAGAAGCTCGACCAATGAAAAAACCGTTCAGGGTGTAACAGTACCCACTAGTGGGTCACCAAAATGATAACAAACTCCTAGGCGGTTTATCCAGTGAGCAGGAAGTGGGGAAACCTATATCGGCTGTGGTATATGTATAAATATTTTCAACGAACCTTGGTTTGGTTGATTGTGTTACTCCCGTGTTAGTGCGAATAAAACCGTTTCTCCTAAGATGACATTAAACATTTTCTATACTCAAGATTAACAAATCACCTTGGCAGTAACTTAAACAGTGTCACAACACAATTACAGTTACATAAAGAAACACTATTATGATGCTGATTAACACTGGCTATATCAAATCGTCTTTCTATTCCTGCCCTGATGTACTCAACTGACAAAAGTTTGGAGCTGATGTATACTTTATTCCAAATTTAAATGATTTTTAGTCTCCTCCGAAATTTGAAGGTTTGTTTTTTTCCCACGCACAAATTACCCTTTGAATGTCTGGAGTGTTTCTCTGAGTATAAGCTTAAGGTAGCCCATGATATAATGATATACCTATTATGCAAAGCTTATATTTTTACCTTGTCATCATGTAATTAATACAAATATAGATATTCGACACAACTAGTATAGTATTATTGTACTTTTTTTCAATACCTTAGCAAATCTATTTGCATTCGATATTAGAATAGTTATTGATTGCTTTATTTACGATGAGTAAATATATTTAAAAAAGCTTAATTTGGATTTGGATTTGAATAATTTGCTCAAATCACTGCAATGCTCATTCAATTCAGTACAAAGCTTGAACCAATCGCTCAAATCACCACCACATTTGGCGAAAAGGTTCAGAATGTTATATGCTTGCTGACATCTATTGTCATTCTGATATGAACAGACACGGCTAAAATATGCCGTTTATACGCTACACAAACGTCAACCTGGCTATTAAAGTGTATTTTTAGTGTTTGTTCTATTGTTCATACAGTGCTTTATAAGACACATGCACACGACAAATGTACTAATGGATCTGATTAAACAGAACGACATACCCGTCAAACATTACATATACACTGATTCGATTGCAGTCAATTAGGTACAGTTGTGGGACCGCACAACGCACCAACAATAGCGTGCGCACACCGTGCATACATGTACATCGTTCTCACACCGTCCTCACATCGTCCACACATGGTGCGCACAACTGTGCGATTTAGCAATCGTTCGCCCCGTTGTGCGCTTCTCACCGCACAACTGTGTGATTTGGTATCATTTGGAGATCAAAATTACGGAATGACAAAAACAATGACCGTAATGAATAGTATTTGTTATTTGCATTCGTTTGCCTATAGCTCCCCTTCACCTGGATTTCACACCCTCGGCCTTACCCGACGAGTTACGTAAGTGCCCCAGGCGGGGAGAGAACTACGGTCCAGGTGGTTATGTCTACCTGTATACGGGATTGTGTTGTAATTTTACATGTGTCGATTAAGTTTGTTTTATAACACAGAAAACACATTTTCTAAATATAAGAATGTATAGACAGAAAGATAAGTTTATAGATGTTGCTTGAATATAGAAACATACGTAAACACCAAGTTTATATGTTTAAACACGATACCGTATAAATTGTTAAGGCATTCCTCAATTTACACAAACCACGATTGTTATCGCACAATGTCCGTCCATCGTGCGCACAGATCATGTGCGCAAGCAATGATCGTCCAGCTTTTTATCGTTCGCCCATCGTGCACACACCGCACATCGTGTAACATGGTGCGATCCCACAACTCTAGGTTTGGTTTACGCACAAGGTACATTGTATGTAGCTGAACTATAAATCGTTAACATAGGTACTCCTTACTCAAACACTTGGTAAACATGGTGTGTATAGTACCATCTAAAGGGTATACGAACAGACTATGCATAAGGTACTCCTTACTCAAACTCTTGGTAAACATGGTGTGTAGAGTAGCATCTAAAGGTTATACGACCAGACTATACATTAGGAACTCCTTACTAAAACACTTGGTAAACATGGAGTGAATAGTAGCATCTGAAGAGAATGCGAACAGACTATACAATAGGTACTCATTACTCAAGCACTTGGTAAACATGGTGTGTATAGTAGCATCTAAAGGGTATACGAACAGACTATGCATAAGGTACCTCTTACTCAAACACTTGGTAAACATGGTGTGTATAGTAGCATCTGAAGGGTATGCGAACAGACTATACATTAGGTACTCCTTACTAAAACACTTGCTAAACATGGTGTGTATAGTAGCATCTAAAGGGTATACGAACAGACTATACATTAGGTACTCCTTACTCAAACACTTGCTAAACATGGGTAGATCATCTATAAATAGTGTTCTCTATGCAACTTTTAACTATATACCTCTGATTATACCAGTGTTTATTGAGTGTGGTTTATACAGCTTAAGTGGTAAACATATAGCTAATCTCTATCTGCTTAAGTGGTAAAAATATAGCTATATTTTATCGGTTTAAGTGGCAAACATATAGCTATCCTTTATCTCCGCTAGTGATAAACATATATCTATCCTTTAACTGCTCAAGTGGTTAACATATAAATATCCTTTATCTGCCCTAGTGGTGAACATATAGCTATCTTTATCTGTTTAAGTGGTAAACATATATCTATCCTATATCTGCTCAAGTGGTGAACATATAGTTATCTTTATCTGTTTAAGTGGTAAACATATATCTATCCTTTAGCTGCTCAAGTGGTGAACATATAGCTATACTTTATGTGCTCAAGTGGTAAACATATAGCTATCCTTTATCTGCGCTAGTGATAAACATATATCTATCCTTTATCTGCTCAAGTGGTTAACATATAACTATCCTTTATCTGCCCTAGTGGTGAACATATAGCTATACTTTATCTGCTCAAGTGGTAAACATATAGCTATCTTTATCTGTTTAAGTGGTAAACATATATCTATCCTTTATCTGCTCAAGTGGTGAACATATAGCTATCTTTATCTGTTTAAGTGGTAAACATATAGCTATCTTTTATCTGTTTAAGTGGTTATCATATAGCTTTCCTTTATCTGCTCAAGTGGTAAACATAAAGCTATCTTTTATCTGCTCAAGTGGTTAACATATAGCTATCCTTTATCTGCGCTAGTGGTAAACATATAGCTATCTTTTATCTGCTTAAGTGGTAAACATATAACTATTCTTTATCTGTTTAAGTGGTAAACATATAGCTAATCTCTATCTGCTTAAGTGGTAAACATATAGCTATATTTTATCGGTTTAAGTGGCAAACATATAGCTATCCTTTATCTGCGCTAGTGGTAACCATATTGCTATCTTTTATCTGCTTAAGTGGTAAACATATAACTATTCTTTATCTGTTTAAGTGGTAAACATATAGCTATCCTTTATCTGCTCAAGTGGTTAACATATAGCTTTACTTTATCTGCTCAAGTGGTGAACATATAGCTATCTTTATCTGTTTAAGTGGTAAACATATAGCTATCCTTTATCTGCTCAAGTGGTTAACATATAGCTTTACTTTATCTGCTCAAGTGGTAAACATATAGCAATCCTTTATCTGCGCTAGTGGTAAACATATAGCTATCCTTTATCTGCTCAAGTGGTAAACATATAGCTATCTTTATCTGTTTAAGTGGAAAACATATAGCTATCTTTTATCTGATTAAGTGGTAATCATATAGCTTTCCTTTATCTGCGCAAGTGGTAAACATATAGCTATCTTTTATCTGCTTAAGTTGTAAACATATAACTATTCTTTATCTGTTTAAGTGGTAAACATATAGCTATCTTTTATCTGTTTAAGTGGTAATCATATAGCTTTCCTTTATCTGCTCAAGTGGTAAACATATAGCTATCTTTTATCTGCTAAAGTGGTTAACATATAGCTATCCTTTATCTGCGCTAGTGGTAAACATATAGCAATCTTTTATCTGCTTAAGTGGTAAACGTATAACTATTCTTTATCTGTTTAAGTGGTAAACATATAGCTATCCTTTATCTTCGCTAGTGGTAAACATATAGCTATCCTTTATCTGTTTAAGTGGTAAACATATAGCTATATTTTATCTGTGCTAGTGGTAAACATATAGCTATATTTTATCTGCGCTAGTGGTAAACATATATCTATCCTTTATCAGCTTAAGTGGTGAACATATACATTTCCTTGCACTGTTTAATATTTCATCGGTAATAGTGTTGTATACAAATTTATTTATACCATAATTATTATTCTACTGTAAAATGCTGATGCATCAAATCTTAGTATTCAGTTACATGCGTGTACACCACCAACTAATCGTTCGGTTCATTGCAATTGAAATTTTCAAACCTTTTTCGTTTATATTTCGCAGTCGACGCTTTGTAACTTTAATGATTAAAAATACCAACAAGGAATACTCTCGCAACTCTGATGTAACGGTTCACAAGTGCGTTCACTGTTCATGGCACTAAACAAATCGACAGATACTTAATTCATTACTGAATTCGGCTGAGCCGGATAAAAGCATATATTAAGAAATGTTTGAGAAGTGAAAAGCATTTAGACAATGCATATGTAAACGAGAAATAAAGGGTTGCATAATTACTCAATATTTACCAAAAGAACAAAATAAATGAAGTTTGACAATTACTCTATCTTATACAGTTTCACATCGTAAATGTTTTGCCGAGTGACATTATATAGGCATGATATTTCCGGCAAAGAGAGCCTAGCCCTACAACGGTGATCTACAGATCTTATCACTTTCGTTGCTGTACTTAGAAATACTTTTATCGATTTAAAAGTGGTGTAGAGAAATTTATGTTAGAATTATTGTCATCTTTTCGAGCAGACCTGACTGTTAAGTCCTGTCTACTTTTCGTTTTTGGCCTTTGCCTCATCTCCTGAGAGCAATAGCTTCTATTGGAAGCAGTAATGTCTAACTACACATCAGAAAATAGTACGGGGTCCTAGGTACACTTACTATGTACGTTTCACCAGCTAGACAAGTTGCATGTGGTTTAATCTAACATGACGTCATGATGTTTCCCAATACCATCACAATACTACAACTCAAGGCGGACTCGTAGGTCCACAATACCATCACAATACTATGATTCAAGGCGGACTCGTAGGTCCCCAATACCATCACAATACTACAACTCAAGGCGGACTCGTAGGTCCCCAATACCATCACAATACTACAACTCAAGGCGGACTCGTAGGTCCCCAATACCATCACAATACTACAACTCAAGGCGGACTCGTAGGTCCCCAATACCATCACAATACTACAACTCAAGGCGGACTCGTAGGTCCCCAATACCATCACAATACTACAACTCAAGGCGGACTCGTAGGTCCCCAATACCATCACAATACTACAACTCAAGGCGGACTCGTAGGTCCCCAATACCATCACAATACTACAACTCAAGGCGGACTCGTAGGTCCCCAATACCATCACAATACTACAACTCAAGGCGGACTCGTAGGTCCCCAATACCATCACAATACTACAACTCAAGGCGGACTCGTAGGTCCCCAATACCATCACAATACTACAACTCAAGGCGGACTCGTAGGTCCCCAATACCATCACAATACTACAACTCAAGGCGGACTCGTAGGTCCCCAATACCATCACAATACTACAACTCAAGGCGGACTCGTAGGTCCCCAATACCATCACAATACTACAACTCAAGGCGGACTCGTAGGTCCCCAATACCATCACAATACTACAACTCAAGGCGGACTCGTAGGTCCCCAATACCATCACAATACTACAACTCAAGGCGGACTCCTGGGTCTCCAATACCATCACAATACTACAACTCAAGGCGGACTCGTAGGTCCCCAATACCATCACAATACTACAATTCAAGGCGGATTCGTACGTCCCCAATACCTTCACAATACTACAACTCAAGGCGGACTCGTAGGTCTCCAATACCATCACAATAGTACAACTCAAGGCAGACTCGTAGGTCCCCAATACCATCACAATACTACAACTCAAGGCGGACTCGTAGGTCCCCAATACCATCACAATACTACAACTCAAGGCGGACTCGTAGGTCCCCAATACCATCACAATACTACAACTCAAGGCGGACTCATAGTTCCCCAAGACAGAACAAGGTTTCCGCGAGCGGTATATAATACGCCCGTCACACATTGATTGAGCAGTTGTTTGTATGATTGAAAGTATTTGTGAGTAATTGATATTGAAAGAGAAATCATTCAACATAACTGGTAGATTAATGAGTGCAATTCAACATCATGGAACACATGCATCGCATGAATGAAACCAAGGGGAATAACTCCAATAATTACGGTCGGATAATGGCGGTTATCGAACTTGTCCGAGGTTTCATGGTAATTAACCTTGTTGTGAAGTTTGAAGTTAATCCGTTAAT
>NW_018408824.1:197662-233784 GCF_002113885.1 Mizuhopecten yessoensis
CCGCCCGCCCGCCCGCGTGATAACATAACACGTCCCCGTCTTCGACGGGCGTATAAAAACGATAGTTAAGTAATTGTCAAGCAGCAAACATGTTGATGATAAAAGTAAATTTCATTTAAGATTTCACGCTAATATAGTAACAAAAATAAAGGCAGCTGCATATAAACTTACTCCATGCTTATATATTCTTAGTCTCATCAGAAATGAAAAAATCCGTATCACTAAACCCGAATCACATGTACCAGTATGTATTACGACATCGTGGCGTAAGCATTTATCAGAATGCATTTTAATACAAACGTGACGTGAAACATTGAGTGTACATGTACAAGCGATATAAAATTTCCAAAATAGACAAATTAGTATTATATTAATGCTAAAATCTCAAATAAACATTGTTACCACAAATATAATTAATTTACAATCAGGGAGATATAGTTGATATTCCTCTTGATATTTGTTTGAAAAATAGTGTTTTTATCTTTTATTTAAAAAATATCAAATATTTCACATTGTGTTCATGTTTTTTGTAGTTTTTTGTTGTTTTTGATTTAATTGATTTTTCATATTAAAAATGACATATTCTTGTTATCTGCGAGTCTTTAAATTCATGATTTTTTTTCATTTTTGATGATACTGTGGTAGGCGGACGTATCCATGACGGAAGCAAGAAAGTGGAAGAAGCAACGGTAAATCAAGGTAAATACAAAAACAAATAAAATAAATAAATACACAAACAGGAAATAAGGAGACACCGAAACAAAACTGAAAGATTTGATAAACCATGACAATAAAGTAAATACAAAACAATATGATTCTTAAAAACGGAAGCTGTCTGTAATACGTTTCACAGAAAGGCGGCTACAGTAGCTGGGACCCGCTAGTTGTGGATTACAGGTTACCAACAATAGTATGCATGTTTAAATATTTTACGTAACAAAATGTTTGACTCGACTGATTATTGGAGGCAACACTGTAGTTGTTAGTTAAACGTGAGAGGATATCAACGAGGAGGGTACTGCTTCTATTGTGAAGTAATAGTGTATACTGCTTCTATTGTGAAGTGTATACTGCTTCTATTGTGAAGTAATAGTGTAATACTGCTTCTATTGTGAAGTAATAGTGTAATACTGCTTCTATTGTGAAGTAATAGTGTAATCATTTAAAAAAGCAGGAGTATACCAAAGTGCAAATGGTAACCGTATCATTGCGACAGTGAAAGGACCATGTACTCCGGAAGGGAAAGCGTTTTGTTTTTGAATGTTGGGAAGTAAATAAAGTTCAAGATTTGTGTGCCAACACATCCAAATACATATCCAACAAATCGCTGTGTGGTCTGAACATCGGGTTCAGAGAATACAGGCTCTCACCGTTAAAAGTGCATGCTATTGTATATAGTGTTCTCATAATCAATTACGGTTCTTCTTTTCCAAAACAGTATATCAACAATGTCAGCAGAGGTAAACATTACTGAGACCCTATCTACTTTACTTACAAGCACCTCAGAAAATATATACATCACGTGCTATGATTGATTAAAGTCAGTTGATGCTAACGTATGATATACAAGGCTCAATTTTAAATTTTAACTTCTATAAACGAACACAAATTACGATAAAGTATATTCCATTTAGATTCAGCTCAAGATGCTTATAACTCAGTATGAATTTTGAAATTGAGTTGTATTGTCGGCTTTATCTGTCGTTGATCAGGAATGCATTGCATATTTTTCAGTAAACTTGTAGACATGATTTGTGCATAGCGTGTGGAAAGTAGATATTATGTGTAAAGAATATTCATCCGAAACCCAAAGACAATGTGTAATATAATTGAACAGTGTTTAGTTTGAGAAGCTAGTAATAAAACAAGGATGCTTACGTATTGTGTAAAATGTCTGTAAATGTTGTCTGTTTATCATTTGGTGGTTTGATATTAACAGATATCGATATTTAAATAGAGAATAGATGACGTAGTAATATCCCGTATATCATAAAATAAAACAAAATGATGACACTTAATGAAATCCTACATGAATTGTATATACAGTTTTGTTAAGAATATACATCAACTAGATCTTTTACAAAGGAAGGATCTATTCTTCCTACAATTAAAGATCGTTTAGATCAAGTGCGGGAAATCTAGCAAAATAGCATCAAATTTAGAGTGAGCATATAATTGGAAGAAAAGGTGGAAAAAAATGTAGATGCTTTTTGTTTTTATGTAAGAGGTTGTTTTAAAAGAATGACAGATTGCCATTTTGAAAATCACATAAAGGAATAATTATAAAAAGTGTCATTGCATCGCCATTTAAATACTGCCAAGTCGATTTTCGTTGTACAAGTTTCATATGGTCGATACTATAAAAAAATGAAAAGGTTAAAAATTATACAATATTGATAATTTCTTTTATATTTAGGTCAACTGAAGTATATTTGATCTTTGGTCTCCAAAATTAAAAAAAAAACAAAAAAAAACACAAAACATAATATAGCAACAGTAATGCACATCGAAACATCAGAACTGTTCATATCATTCAATGATGTGTAAAACAAATGTACTTAAAAGCAATAGGTAAGGATAATCCAAATTGTTTTATGTTTCGGAAAATAGAATACGTTTGGTATTTTGAAGTTCATTTCCATAGCTAAGGTAGAGAAACTTTTATTTGTTAAACAAGTTTGTAGATTTCCGATAACACACTTACACGATAGTGTAAAGTTTTGTTTGTTTTGTTTTATGGGACGGTTCTTGTGGAACCATAATGATAATGAGATATCCTAAATTATCAGCTTTTCGGAAGGGTCCAGTGGGAGGCAGCGTAAAACGCGTTGTCAAAGACACGCAGATGACCTCATAAACTATCGGTGTATATTGTATACTGATAGTGTTATTAAGCGTATACATATACTTTTAAATATTAGTTGATTTTATGTAACTTTTGCCTACACAAACAACGTAACGAAATGCTATTTTAGCTACAACATATTTGAGGGAGTTTTCTTCGTTATAGCGCAAAACAACACCTAACAAAAAAAGCACGCTGACTCAATATACGTAATTATTCTGTTTCACATAAACCCCCTTAATATAAAACAAAGCAATGCCATCGCCCCAAGGCCTTTATATATTCTCGTAGGTACTTTGGGGGGCTTAGGATAGGTACAAGTCCCCGGGACGATGTTCAATTACTGTATCCGGAGGACTTTTATGCTTCAGTGATTTTCGAGTGTTCATCAAGGAGGGATGTAGTTATTGACGTCTAAATCGCGTAACGTCATCAACAAATAAATACAAAAGCCGCACCTCCTGTGTTATAGGAGTACCAGGGTATACAACATACATGTATACAAGTATGTTATCTAATCATGTTTAGTGCCAGACTTCCTATGGTGATAAATGCCATTCCCTTCTCTTAGTATATGTTGCTGATTATCTGTATGGAGTTCCTTCAGAACAATTTTATGTTCATTTCAAAATATTAGAATATTTGTAGGTATGTGTTTTCGTTGCATTGTCATTTGTTTTTTTCTTCGGTTTATTGTACATGAAACACATTTTTTGTGAAAATCAGATAATAAAACAGATTAAATGATTCACAATTCTTTATACTAAAACCGAAACCGGCTATAAGACGGTAAGAACCTGTTTCAGAGTTCGTGAACAATATATAGATTGTCTGTGAGAATTTATTTCTTTAGAGTTATGTTAAACACATTGATTTCACAACCGTTCTACAAAGTTTGGTTAACTTTCAGCTAAATTGTTTATGTGACAAGTATAAATTATGACATAGAAAAAACTAGAAAAAAATGATCATGTGCGTTCACTTCTGTTAGTGCAGAGGAACAAATTGTCTGCGCCTTTGCAATACAGTTTTACTGATCTTTACCGGGTGTAATCTATCTCTGACATACAGTGGTGATTCTGTTAGTCCTTCTCCTCTTACGTCAATATCAGTGGTAACATTTCTGGGTGATAAAGGCTGATACGAATAATGACCCAGGAAGTATTCTGCTACTTCAGTGTATTACATCCGTTCTTACAGTAAGTAGTCTGTTTGACTAACGCGCAAGTAATGGCGTTCCTGCCCGACTACATTAAGGATTATCGTATAATTAAGATGTGAACTGTAAAGATACACAAACGACGTGCAGCTCCGACAATGACCCGACATGTCCTGTTTAGTGTAGGCTACCCCGACAATGACCCGACATGTCCTGTTTAGTGTAGGCTACCCCGACAATGACCCGACATGTCCTGTTTAGTGTAGGCTACCCCGACAATGACCCGACATGTCCTGTTTAGTGTAGGCTACCCCGACAATGACCCGACATGTCCTGTTTAGTGTAGGCTACCCCGACAATGACCCGACATGTCCTGTTTAGTGTAGGCTACCCCGACAATGACCCGACATGTCCTGTTTAGTGTAGGCTACCCCGACAATGACCCGACATGTCCTGTTTAGTGTAGGCTACCCCGACAATGACCCGACATGTCCTGTTTAGTGTAGGCTACCCCGACAATGACCCGACATGTCCTGTTTAGTGTAGGCTACCCCGACAATGACCCGACATGTCCTGTTTAGTGTAGGCTACCCCGACAATGACCCGACATGTCCTGTTTAGTGTAGGCTACCCCGACAATGACCCGACATGTCCTGTTTAGTGTAGGCTACCCCGACAATGACCCGACATGTCCTGTTTAGTGTAGGCTACCCCGACAATGACCCGACATGTCCTGTTTAGTGTAGGCTACCCCGACAATGACCCGACATGTCCTGTTTAGTGTAGGCTACCCCGACAATGACCCGACATGTCCTGTTTAGTGTAGGCTACCCCGACAATGACCCGACATGTCCTGTTTAGTGTAGGCTACCCCGACAATGACCCGACATGTCCTGTTTAGTGTAGGCTACCCCGACAATGACCCGACATGTCCTGTTTAGTGTAGGCTACCCCGACAATGACCCGACATGTCCTGTTTAGTGTAGGCTACCCCGACAATGACCCGACATGTCCTGTTTAGTGTAGGCTACCCCGACAATGACCCGACATGTCCTGTTTAGTGTAGGCTACCCCGACAATGACCCGACATGTCCTGTTTAGTGTAGGCTACCCCGACAATGACCCGACATGTCCTGTTTAGTGTAGGCTACCCCGACAATGACCCGACATGTCCTGTTTAGTGTAGGCTACCCCGACAATGACCCGACATGTCCTGTTTAGTGTAGGCTACCCCGACAATGACCCGACATGTCCTGTTTAGTGTAGGCTACCCCGACAATGACCCGACATGTCCTGTTTAGTGTAGGCTACCCCGACAATGACCCGACATGTCCTGTTTAGTGTAGGCTACCCCGACAATGACCCGACATGTCCTGTTTAGTGTAGGCTACCCCGACAATGACCCGACATGTCCTGTTTAGTGTAGGCTACCCCGACAATGACCCGACATGTCCTGTTTAGTGTAGGCTACCCCGACAATGACCCGACATGTCCTGTTTAGTGTAGGCTACCCCGACAATGACCCGACATGTCCTGTTTAGTGTAGGCTACCCCGACAATGACCCGACATGTCCTGTTTAGTGTAGGCTACCCCGACAATGACCCGACATGTCCTGTTTAGTGTAGGCTACCCCGACAATGACCCGACATGTCCTGTTTAGTGTAGGCTACCCCGACAATGACCCGACATGTCCTGTTTAGTGTAGGCTACCCCGACAATGACCCGACATGTCCTGTTTAGTGTAGGCTACCCCGACAATGACCCGACATGTCCTGTTTAGTGTAGGCTACCCCGACAATGACCCGACATGTCCTGTTTAGTGTAGGCTACCCCGACAATGACCCGACATGTCCTGTTTAGTGTAGGCTACCCCGACAATGACCCGACATGTCCTGTTTAGTGTAGGCTACCCCGACAATGACCCGACATGTCCTGTTTAGTGTAGGCTACCCCGACAATGACCCGACATGTCCTGTTTAGTGTAGGCTACCCCGACAATGACCCGACATGTCCTGTTTAGTGTAGGCTACCCCGACAATGACCCGACATGTCCTGTTTAGTGTAGGCTACCCCGACAATGACCCGACATGTCCTGTTTAGTGTAGGCTACCCCGACAATGACCCGACATGTCCTGTTTAGTGTAGGCTACCCCGACAATGACCCGACATGTCCTGTTTAGTGTAGGCTACCCCGACAATGACCCGACATGTCCTGTTTAGTGTAGGCTACCCCGACAATGACCCGACATGTCCTGTTTAGTGTAGGCTACCCCGACAATGACCCGACATGTCCTGTTTAGTGTAGGCTACCCCGACAATGACCCGACATGTCCTGTTTAGTGTAGGCTACCCCGACAATGACCCGACATGTCCTGTTTAGTGTAGGCTACCCCGACAATGACCCGACATGTCCTGTTTAGTGTAGGCTACCCCGACAATGACCCGACATGTCCTGTTTAGTGTAGGCTACCCCGACAATGACCCGACATGTCCTGTTTAGTGTAGGCTACCCCGACAATGACCCGACATGTCCTGTTTAGTGTAGGCTACCCCGACAATGACCCGACATGTCCTGTTTAGTGTAGGCTACCCCGACAATGACCCGACATGTCCTGTTTAGTGTAGGCTACCCCGACAATGACCCGACATGTCCTGTTTAGTGTAGGCTACCCCGACAATGACCCGACATGTCCTGTTTAGTGTAGGCTACCCCGACAATGACCCGACATGTCCTGTTTAGTGTAGGCTACCCCGACAATGACCCGACATGTCCTGTTTAGTGTAGGCTACCCCGACAATGACCCGACATGTCCTGTTTAGTGAAGGCTACCCCGACAATGACCCGACATGTCCTGTTTAGTGTAGGCTACCCCGACAATGAACGGCCTTTTTTTGTTTAGTGTAGGCTACCCCGACAATGACCCGACATGTCCTGTTTAGTGTAGGCTACCCCGACAGTGACCCGACATGTCCTGTTTAGTTTAGGCTACCCCGACAATGACCCGACATGTCCTGTTTAGTGAAGGCTCCCCCGACAATGACCCGACATGTCATGTTTAGTGAAGCCTACCCCGACAATGACCCGACATGTCCTGTTTGGTGTAGGCTACCCCGACAATGACCCGACAGGTCCTGTTTAGTGTAGGCTACCCCGACAGTGCCCCGACATGTCCTGTTTAGTGTAGGCTACCCAGACAATGACCCGACAAGTCCTGTTTAGTGTAGGCTACCCCGGCAATGACCCGACATGTCATGTTTAGTGAAGCCTACCCCGACAATGACCCGACATGTCCTGCATAGTGTAGGCTACCCCGACAAGGTTCTAGCCTTATTTGGCTACCCCGACAATGCCCCGACATGTCCTGTTTAGTGAAGCCTACCCCGACAATGACCCGACATGTCCTGTTTGGTGTAGGCTACCCCGACAATGCCCCGACATGTCCTGTTTAGTGTAGGCTGCCCCGACAGTGACCCGACATGTCCTGTTTAGTGTAGGCTGCCCCGACAGTGACCCGACATGTCCTGTTTAGTGAAGGCTATCCCGACAATGACCCGACATGCCCTGTTTAGTGTAGGCTACCCCGACAATGCCCCGACATGTCCTGTTTAGTGAAGCCTACCCCGACAATGACCCGACATGTCCTGCATAGTGTAGGCTACCCCGACAAGGTTCTAGCCTTATTTGGCTACCCCGACAATGCCCCGACATGTCCTGTTTAGTGAAGGCTACCCCGACAATGACCCGACATGTCCTGCATAGTGTAGGCTACCCCGACAAGGTTCTAGCCTTATTTACCTTTACACAATAAAAATGCAAATAAATACTATAGTTTAAAACAGAAAGTCAGCAAGTATTTACCGTTCCAAAACTCTTGGTACTCTACGTAATTGACACAAAATCTTGGTATTGTACGTAATTTATACAAACTCTTGGTACTCTACGTAATGTACACATGTTCATAGGAACGTGTAGTGTTTACCGTTCCAGGCCTACAGTACATGATATACATAAAATTAACTGTTCAACAACACCCGCTTCATTACGTGATGTACCGATTTGTTGGAATTTTTCATTTTATGTGTATTGGCTGTGGCATGTTTTGTCCCTATGTGTACAAACGTGATATATTTTGCCATGTATGTGAGCGCCATGCTATATTTTGCCATGTGTGTGAACACCATTATAATGTGTTGATGTGGCGGTACATATGTGATTTATTTTACTTAAACATATTGTTTTAAATCATGCTTGCATACATTGACATGATTTATTAACTGAATCACTGCAGAAATTTCCAAAGTAGCACTTCTTCTCAATACAAAAGACTTTTTCCTCCAGAAATAAAGAATTGAAGTATGTGTGTGATTTAATCATAATACATATAGGCATTTTATATACTTTCACAATATACATATCAAGAACAACAATTAGCAAGCGGCTGTATTAAACCGGCATGTATCTTCACAAAAAAAAGCTGTTTTAAACGATGTGCTATGTCACCGTATAAGCTGTAGGTCTGAGAGATCTATGCGGCGTTAATCGTGGCATGAGACCCATCAAATGTCTGACATTCGACATTTAATCTTTATAAACATAGATAATATTAGACCCTTAAAAATTAACGGCGGGAATGTGATATACATATTTCGTTGTGGGTTTTGTCAGTAGTGAAGTGCTACATTTAGATATTTTGATTTAAGTTTTAATTAAACATAACAGCATTTATTTCATTTCAGAAGAACTAGATCAATGGTTCATCGTTACATAATCACAGACTCATTTAGCCTAAACGTGAAAAATAACCATTACCTAGATTATGTACGACTGTAATTACGTAACATAAGCCTCCCACTAGAACCGAATTAATAACGTTAATAAGTAGAAACTCACAAACGCAGTCCATCAAAGTTCCGCTTGGATCCTCTGATCATTGATCACGTGTGATGTCTTACCGATATCATTGAATTAAGGCTTAATGTCCATAAGTAACTCACGGCCTTATACACTTGTGACAAATGTATAACTGTTTCCATGACTTTTGCGATGATATTGAAAAACAAAGAGCTGCAGCTATGTTGAAATTTGTGAACTACATTTCGAATTCAAATATTATGGTTGTTTGCACGAAACAGATTATGAGATTATAATTCTAACGGAACATTTTGTCTATATTCATGGTAGAGGTAGAACGCATAGTTTTGTAACCAGCGTGATAAACAATACGCATTTGTATTACCTGTGTTTACGTGTCAGTAGCGCCGGTACAGGTAGATGAGTGTTGTACTTACCATATCAGCGATTTGTGTTAGAGTATATCCAAATTGTACAGTGACGTTATGGGACGCATTATACACAGGCCTTGCAGCTGTATCGTAGTGTGCAAGAATATTCTGCAACAAACGATGTTCATCCGGTAGTCTGTGATTGTCCTTTTTTGACGAAACTACAAGAAGAAAGGAACAAAATATCTGCATTAATACAATTGTTTACTTACCATATCAGATATCTGAGTAAGGGTAATTCCGAACTTAACAATAACTGTTTTAGCGGCGTTAAATACGGGTCTTGATGCTTGATTATAGTCATGTAAAACAGTCTCCAAAAGTCTTTGTTCGTCCGTTGGAAGAGCAAAAATTTCAATTCCTAGAAAAATCGCCAGAAAAGCCAAGGGAGGCATTTTTCAAGTAAATATTTATGCATTCCTATTGAAGTATCCTAAACTCCTTCCTTTGTTTCAATGGATGAAAACAGCCGCTGTCGCACCTTTCCATTTTATACACGAACATCACACATACTATAAACACACTATATGCCAGTTCAGATACATTAAATTGAGAATTAAATGAAGGTAACAATTCCACACAATGACGCTCCGTATGTAATCCGTTTTGTGTAGCTGCTTGACGAGATGTATCCGTATAATGCGACAATGGGCTCATTCAACAACCAGTTGTCTTTATATTTCATTCAGGATATGATAAACATTTTTGAATTTCCTTCACGTATATTCCATTTTAGCCGTATATTGGCACCAGTAGACCCACGTAGCGGTTTAGCTTTGATACTCGTTACTTAGGTTTGATCGACAGCTGCTTGTCTCGGTAGAGATTTCAGCAAGTGTGCTCAGCACGTGGTCACTTGTTGCCGCGCGTGTATGTTTCGTCTTAATAGCCAATCAGATCATCTCTTTAATATACATTCATCGTCTATATACAAAACAGTTACGGATAGCTAAGCTGAGAAATTTCAACTTTAAAAAGTCTACTTATGTATATGATGTGCTATTGATTGTTTTTACAAATTATGTTGTTATATAGTTATTCCAAGGTTCACGTTTACACTTTTGATGTTATACCGCTCCTCGTGTTTTCAATCTCGGCTTCTGCCATATCACAAAAGACCTAGGAATTATACCTTCACCACCGGAGATTTCGGCGACACATACTCGTACTCTAGATACAGCACTCCGGCGCGCACGCGAGTTACCGCCATTCGCTAGGCTGTAACCAAACTAGTGATACGGCGAGGACATGGCTTAGTAATGGTGAATTTAAAATTACCTATTGTTCAGTGGGGAGGAAAAAGAGCGTCTACCCTAGGATTTTAACGGAGGGACCATCGGAACAGCCATCACCAAAGCAATCAACAACTAATGCGTCTTATATATATAAATGTACACAAGATTATGTAACCTGATTTCACGATACGATTCGACCAGAAATCGATTGGAAAAGGCCAACGACCATTGCCAGATAATACGAACTGCAGTGCGTATGAACAAATTACTAGTTACTTCAAAATGGTCAGTAAACGCATATCGTGTTTGTGAATATCAAGTCAAGTTCCATTTGGCACGTGTGTGCTTTATTATTTGTGTCGATTACACACTAGGCATTGCCACTCACTGTATGCGTCCCTAAAATAACAATATTATCAGAAATATATTCAATTTTTTTTTATCATTAAAATGACTGTCTATGTGTCAGCTGTCACATCAATAACACATGTTAATGAACGAGTAAAGTAGCCGAGTAATAAGTGTGTATGTATCGTAGTAGCCACTATCACCCCCCCTGTTGGGACGGCGGTTTACCACGGCCCTGATAGCATCACATTCAGATTGTATGGCCAATACCACTGCAGTCTCCAATAGCGCCCCAACCCAATACATATCACACTAGCCATGTCATTGGTATACTTACACAAACCCGATGTGTATCACTCATATCATTACATATATATGTGTCAGGTTATCTACCATGCTATTGCAGTATCGCCTTAATACGCACTTGATAATTTGAGAAACGTTTATTTCGTGAATTCATCTTCCAGCGCGCAATTGTGTACCGTCCGATTACCTTACCGACAACTTAACGTACAAATATTTTGATAACAAAAATGAAGTAGGATGATTTAGGGAAATCATCTGACGTGAAAACAAATATAAAATAGAATTTAAAATATACTGATTAAAAGCCTCATTTCGAATACCCAATTTGACGAATCGTTACTATAATAAGACCTTAATTAACCAGGTCAGGATTGTTGCAACGTTATATATTAATCATGCAATTTTTGAGAAGTCAAATTGTTTTTATGAGTCCTCCCCACCCAAGATATTCGTTGAAAGTTAATTCGAAATAGGTATCTATGATATTTTATAGATTTTCAACTATTTAAGAAAACAAAATCTCATCCTAATTTTGATCACTTGTATGTCTGATTACCTTAATTCTATACAAGGGGGAGATAAGTTAGTTGTAAAAACGTTTGGCCTAGAAGCCAGTCTAGGTGTTTAAAATGGTGATGAAAACATATATTTAAATGATCTAACAAATACATGGACACATGCTTATGGATTAAAGAAATGCAAATTTTATAAAAGCAGGCTGTTGTATAGTGAATCACAGAACATCAAGAGAAAGTCGAAGTGTCAACAAAAGCACTCTTCGAACTGAACATCGTTGTAACTTCTCAACAAGCTGGCAATGTCATTAGAATAATTGGTAAAACCAATGTCAAACACCATTGCCACTAAGACACATTACAGATATAGGTTTATCGTGATAGTATTGCCACTAAGACACATTCCAGATATAGGTTTATCGTGATAGTATTACCTCTAATACACATCACAGAAATAGGTTTATCGGGATAGTATTGCCACTAAGACACATTCCAGATATAGGTTTATCGTGATAGTCTTCCCACTAACACACATTACTAGTATTGCCACTAACACCCTATACAGAAATAGTTTAATCATTATAGTATTGCCACTAAGACACATTCCAGATATAGGTTTATCGTGATAGTTTTACCACTAACACACATTACTAGTATTGCCACTAACACACTTTACAGAAATAGTTTAATCATGATAGTATTGCCACTAACACACATTAAAGAAATAGGTTTATCGTGATTGTATTGCCACTAACACACATTAAAGAAATAGGTTTATCGTGTTTGTATTGCCACTAACACCCTATACAGAAATAGTTTAATTATGATAGTATTGCCACTAACACTCTTTACAGAAATAGTTTAATCCTGATAGTATTGCCACAAACACACATTACAGATATAGGTTGATCGTGATAGTATTGCCTCTAACACACTTTACAGAAATAGGTTAATCATGATAGGATTGCCACTAACACACTTTACAGAAATAGTTTTATCATGATAGTATTGTCACTAACACACATTAAAGAAATAGGTTTATCGTGATAGTATTGCCACTAACACACATTACAGATATAGGTTGGTCGTGATAGTATTGCCACTAACACACATTACAAAAAAAATGTTTATCATGATTGTATTGTCACTTACACATATTACAGAAATAGGTTTATCTTGATAGTATTGCCACTAACACACATTACAGAAAAAGGTTGATCATGATAGTATTGCCACTAACACATTACAAAAATAGGTTTATCGTGATTGTATTGCCACTAACACACATTACAAAAATAGGTTTATCTTGATAGTATTGCCACTAACACACATTACAGAAAAAGGTTGATCATGATAGTATTGCCACTAACACACATTACAAAAAAAGGTTTATCGTGATAGTATTGCCACTAACACACATTACAAAAATAGGTTTATCGTAATAGTATTGCCATTAACACACATAACAGAAATAGGTTTATCTTGATAGTATTGCCACTAACACACATTACAGAAATAGGTTTATCATGATAGTATTGCCATTAACACACATTACAGATATAGATTTATCGTGATAATATTGCCACTAACACACATTACAGAAATAGGTTGATCATGATAGTATTGCCATTAACACACATTACAGATAGATTTATCGTGATAGTATTGCCACTAACACACATTACAGAAATAGGTTTATCGTAATAGTATTGCCACTAACACACATTACAGAAATAGGTTTATCATGATAGTATTGCCATTAACACACATTACAGATATAGGTTTATCGTGATAGTATAACCACTAACACACATTACAGAAATAGGTTTATCGTGATTGTATTGCCAATAACACACATTACAGATATAGGTTCATCGTGATAGTATTACCACTACCACACATTACAGAAATAGGTTTATCGTAATAGTATTGCCACTAACACACATTACAGAAATAGGTTTATCGTGATAGTATTGCCGCTAACACACTTTACAGAAATAGTTTAATTATGATAGTATTGCCACTAACACACATAACAGAAATAGGTGGATCGTGATAATATTGCCACTAACACACATTACAGATATAGGTTTATCGTGATAGTATTACCACTACTACACATCACAGAAATAGGTTTATCGTGATTGTATTGCCACTAACACACATTACAGAAATAGGTTTATCGTGATTGTATTGCCACTAACACACATTACAGAAATAGGTTTATTGTGATTGTATTGCCACTAACACACATTACAAAAATAGGTTTATTGTGATAGTATTGCCACTAACACACATTACAAAAAAATGTTTATCATGATTGTATTGCCACTAACACATATTAAAGAAATAGGTTTATCGTGATAGTATTGCCACTAACACTCACAGATGAGACAACAACAGTAAACCAATATATAACCAATTGTGATATGAACTCCCGCTAGACCGTGCAATCTTCCCCTGAATGACCGGAAGTGACAACACGGCTATGGATGATGAGCTTTAACTACAATAATCCCCTGTGTGATAGCATGTGACAATAAACCGACACGTGATACACCGTGACAATAATCCCCTGTATGATAGCATGTGACAATAAACCGAGGCGTAATACACCGTGACAATAATCCCCGGTGTGATAGCATGTGACAATAAACAGACACGTAATACACCGTGACAATAACCCCCTGTGTGATAGCATGTGACAATAACCCGACATGTGATACCCCGTGACAATAATCCCCTGTGTGATAGCATGTGACAATTAACAGACACGTGATATACCGTGACAATAATCCCCTGTGTGATAGCATGTGACAATAAACAGACACGTGATACACCGTGACAATAACCCCCTGTGTGATAGCATGTGACAATAAACCGACATGTGATACACCGTGGCAATAATCCCCTGTGTGATAGCATGTGACAATAAACAGACACGTGATACACCGTGACAATAACCCCCTGTGTGATAGCATGTGACAATAAACCGACACGTGATACACCGTGACAATAATCCCCTGTGTGCTAACATGTGACAATAAACCGAGGCGTAATACACCATGACAAAAAACATATTGAGTGATAGCATGTGACAATTAACTGACACCTGATAACCCGTGACAATAATCTCCTGAGTGATAGCCTGTGACAATAAACCGACACCTGATACACCGTGACAATAATCTCCTGAGTGATAACCTGTGACGATAAACCGACACCTGTTATACCGTGACAATAATCTACATTATAATTTGAAATGAGAATGTTATTGTAGTATTTTATAGCTCATTCACTTTAATCACCAATAACGCTCTGGTCATTTGCATGAACATGCTATATACCTTTATGAACATATTATCAAAATAAGAAAGCTATTTTCCCTTAAAATAATTACATTTTAACACAAAATATGTAAGATATCAATTAACAAGAAATACAAAATTGATTTTAAAGTAGAAATTGCTGTGTGACTTTTTACCTCCGCAAATTTACAAGCGGGATCATTTAACTTACAACGGTTTAAACGAAAACAACTGTATTTGCGTTTAGTTTTTTGCTGTGCAGGTCGTACCCTGTTCGTGAATATACACGTGATTTAGAACGATGTGAAAGCTTCCTTTTATTTCTGTATATACTGTGACTGTATATAGGGCACTACGTACTGTTATTAGTGTTTGCTTGACAAGAAAATAGATATGCTCACTTTTGTTGTGTACAACATGTATTTCGACAGTTTTTAACAATGAGACACTCGTTCGACAACAATCGTCATTCCAGCCCTATACTTTTTCATTATTTTTGTTTTTATTAAATAATCTACACATGTCAACGTTGGATATATGCATTGATAGGCTGAGGAAGAAAAACTATATCACAAACCAATGGAAAGAAATGAGTAGAAACACAATACCGGAATGAAATAAGGAGCGTATTGCTATTAAACAAACCGTTATGTAAAGTGATAACCATGGATTAAGGGAAATAATCGGGGCGGAAAAAATACACCAAGAGAATAACGAAGTGCCGACAAAACCATTATTCGAACAATAAATTCATAAAACCAGCGCAAATATCACCAACGGGAAGATTAACATGGGGAACCTTGAACGGTCCCAAAGGAGATAAGACGAAGATTTACATGGGGAACCTTGAACGGTCCAAAAGGAGATAAGACCAGGTGTTCCGGAAGGGTAAGCGTCTTCTGCTTCACCGACGGTTCATCTCGTTTAAATCTGTGGGTCAGAAAGAAACAACATTTTGCAATATTAGATCATGACGGTGACCATAGAACTTTATCTTTGGAATCCCTGTGATGTAAGTTTATCGAAGTCATCTTGCTTATGGTACAGCATTGTAGTAGGCCTTCATTGGTGGTCACGTGGTATGTAAAAATAAACAATAATGTCCTTGATTTCAAGCTGAAGAGGGTATACTGATACGATCGATGTGGCCAAAAAATATATCAAAGGCAGCGTATCGTCGATAGATCTGAATGTAAAATAAAAGAACTTGGCTTAGCTTTTGTTTCTAGACCTGGTGGGTTTTTCGACAAATTTAGCTTCATACGAAAATAAAAACAAATCGGCAAACTTCTTCGAAGGAAAAGCATTTAGTTTGCTGAAAAAATGTTTCCGTAAGCCTCAACAAAGATATTGTCAACGAGGAAATCAATCATTCTCATAAATACGTCCTCAGTGTTATTCATTTAGGCATTTGTTCCTTTTATAAAAGAAAATACGTCAACGGAACGGATTTCTTTGTTATGTAATATTTCGAGGTAACGATCTTATGACGTTTGGTTTCTAACATCGCACCACGTCTTTGAATTTGCAAAAACACCCAACTTTGTCAATTGTCAGCAAATATTATATCGATATGTCGACCAGGATTTACTCGGTTTCAACTAAATCTTCCACCATCACTTCACCATTTAGACTTGACACCATCAGAGCATGCGTATTGAATCATGATATCGCCAAAACTGTGTATTTCGTGACATAAAATCGCACATGTCAATCAAGACATAAACTTAAAAAGAAAGAAGACGTACCAGTCACGTTATTTGTAGGTTCTGCTACATGTAGCATACCCTTTACTTTTATAAATCGATATTCTTCCAACTTCCAACTCCATTGCAGTCTTATTGCTTTTGACAGTAAACAAATGAGTAGTTTACCACCCCAGTGAGGACTGCAAGTGTCTGATGATGGAATTGGTGCCGGCAAATGAACCAGATAAACGCACCTTGCGTATCCAACTATGTATATGATGTTGTTAACCACGGTTTCTATTTCTGTTTTGAAAATAAATATTCTAAAGTCAGCCACGATTATCATCGCCCAACGTTCGTCGATCGTCCGCACACATGTGCGCAAGGAATGATCGTCCAATTTTGTATCGTTCGCACTTCGTGCACACATCGTGCGCACACCGCACATCGTGTAACGTTGTGCCATCCCACAACTGTAGGTGTAATTGCTTGAAGTGTGACGTTATTACCACTTAAATTTTAGCTGTACCAAGATGTCTTTACACATATGTATATATGTAATTTGAACATCAATGAAATGATTTGTAATTAATGAAAAAAATTAATTGCAAGTAAAAATGGATGAAGCTAGGGCAAAGTATGAGAAAAATATGATTTCCACGGATACCCTCTGAAAGAACAAGAAGTCTCATCGAAACAAAGTTCCCAAAAATATAATCAACGTAATGACAACTAAACCACAAGAAACACAGACGATAAGCGTAATGACAACTAGACCACAAGTAACACAGACGATCAGATTAATGACAACTAGACCGCAAGAAACACAGACGATCAGCGTAATGACAACTAGACCACAAGAAACACAGACGATCAGATTAATGACAACTAGACCACAAGAAACACAGACGATCAGCGTAATGACAACTAGACCACAAGAAACACAGACGATCAGCGTAATGACAACTAGACCACAAGTAACACAGACGATCAGCGTAATGACAACTAGACCACAAGAAACACAGACGATCAGCGTAATGACAACTAGACCACAAGAAACACAGACGATCAGCGTAATGACAACTAGACCACAAGAAACACAGACGATCAGCGTAATGACAACTAGACCACAAGTAACACAGACGATCAGATTAATGACAACTAGACCACAAGGAACACAGACGATCAGCGTAATGACAACTAGACCACAAGAAACACAGACGATCAGCGTAATGACAACTAGACCACAAGAAACACAGACGATCAGCGTAATGACAACTAGACCACAAGAAACACAGACGATCAGCGTAATGACAACTAGACCACAAGAAACACAGACGATCAGCGTAATGACAACTAGACCACAAGAAACACAGACGATCAGCGTAATGACAACTAGACCACAAGAAACACAGACGATCAGCGTAATGACAACTAGACCACAAGAAACACAGACGATCATTGTAATGACAACTACACCACAAGTAACACAGACGATCAGCGTAATGACAACTAGACCACAAGAAACACAGACGATCAGCGTAATCATTATCACATTTGAAAGAATATCACTCAATCCTTTATTAATGGCGACTATATACCTGTCCGAAGTCATCACCATCCTGATCCAACAAAACCATGTAAATGCAAAACTGGAAAAAGAAAACATTCTTTAACCAGACTTAAGCCATTGACATAATGAATATATTAGACAGTGCAATACAATTTTCTCCAGACTATTATGATTATAACCATGAAATACTACAAGTGGATGATGTTTGGTATATACCTAAAACTAAGTGGATTGTGTCTGGTATATACCTAAAACAATGTGGATTGCGTCTGGTATATACCTAAAACAATGTGGATTGTGTCTGGTATGTACCTTAAACAATGTGGATTGTGTCTGGTATATACCTAAAACAATGTGGATTGTGTCTTGTATGTACCTAAAACTAAGCGGATTGTGTCTGGTATATACCTAAAACTAAGTGGATTGTGTCTGGTATATACCTTAAACAATGTGGATTGTGCATATTGTGTAATGTCACGCATATGTCATATGTGGGATTTCGTTCATATATGTCACTCCGGCAAAACAAAGGTTACTGCAACGTTCGTATTGTCACTGATTACAAATAGCACGTTTTGCCATGTAAGATTTCTCACTTGATACACGCAAAATGTTATAAGCAACGTCATTGAAAACAATACAGATATATAGTTCTTCAATGTACTGCTGATTACAAAGGAAATGTTCCACAAAGAAAACGGTGGGGACGAGTACAGACAAATGTTTGTTCGGTGTTCGGAATGTCTACCAATACACATGATTGTACACTGTCTCTCAATACCAGAAAAGGTTATATAATGTATACAATGTAGGCACTGGAATGGAAAGATGTATTTTATGGCACCAATTTGTTCAACTCAGTTATTTTCGTTAACCATAAATAGATTTTCTGACCTAACAATGCTGTTCGACTACGATAGGCTTGGGATATGACAACTTGCTAGCAACCATCCCCTCTACGGCTTTCTACTCACTGGTACATACCACAGTCATTTTTTTGTGTATCATTAGACGCTCCAAGCGCGATCTTGGAGCACTTTTGTGTAATTTTGTCTCTTCTAAATGACATTTTCTACATTTTCAGAAGACCAAGACAATTATTAGACAAGCCGAGGAGCAGTTATAACCATAGGCTCCCGTCATGCCTTCAAACAGTTTGTGCCGCAAGCATCTTGACAATACTCCCGCATTTTAAGTGCTAAAGACATTTCACACTTGTCATGAAAGCTGTATACAGCGTGAGTACTGTTTTCGTTGGAATGGTTTTACAGAAGTTTGCTTTAGGAGACGCTGGCGCTCTGGGAGAGCGTTACGTACTCATGTTAGCAAATGTTATAAGGTACCATAACCACGATTCTTCCCCGATACCACGAATGGTTTACGCCAAATACAATATTGAGAAAACTCTAAAACGAGACCGCACGCATAATACAATGAAAGTATACACGACACGAAGGCCATTATGTTTAGTAAGGGTTTAGGTTCTACTTTACAATTACCAGTATGTTAGTAGGATTGTCAATATGTATATTAAAAGACTTTGATGTCGTATCTCACACGTGGTTGGTTTCAACTTTTACGATATTTACAACATGAGTAAGAGAAATAATACTTGTAAATGTACACATAAGAATATGATAGGTTAAATAGAAGTATGACATAGATCAGATGAGGATATCACAGATTTCGAAAGTCAAAGAATATGTAATACATAAAACTGTAAACAATCATTAGTTAATAAGCATGCAAAGAATAAGTTCCCCTTATACAATTCAGCAGCTGAGAAACACACACATGTATAAGCCAATATGACAGACCATAACCAAATGACCTAATATTTCAGCATGTAATTAAATGAACATGCTACCAATACACGTGAGAAATACATATGTAGCACACGAAATGTATAAAAATATACCTGATACAATTATGTAAGTATATAGTGCTGAAGTGTCTTCTGTAAGTATATAGTGCTGAAGTGTCTTCTATAAGTATATAGTGCTGAAGTGTATTCTGTAAGTATGTAGTGCTGAAGTGTATTCTGTAAGTATATAGTGCTGAAGTGTCTTCTGTAAGTATATAGTGCTGAAGTGTATTCTGCAATTTGATATAGAGCTATCTATTCAAAGTTTGACTGTGAGTGACAGATGCCGATAGGCTACTCCTCCAGAGGTAACAGACCACAGTGGAGTAACCTCTGTTTAGTGTTTGGCTATCACATATCCTGTAGCCGGTCTGGTTTGTGGTGAACACCACTTTGCACAACAGTGTTGCAGTTAAAAAGATTGGATATAATTTGTCTTTGACTCTTAAAATTAGAACACCTTCAAAAAAGTCTACTCTTTGATTTAAAGACAGCCATTCTTGTTTTACACCTTACTGATGTTCTGGGAACACGATAGTCTACATCTGGCATGATTCTGACTGATGTTCTGGGAACACGATAGTCTACATCTGGCATCTTTCAAGTTTATTTACTAACATTTATGAGCAGTTGCCCCAAATATTTGAGCAAACGTCACAATAGACTAGAACAGTACAGATACAATGTAGATGGTTCTCGCTGATACCAAAGGGAATTTATTTGTTCTATAATGCACGAAATTGATAAATTTCATAGATTAATTGCTAAATAAATATGTTACTTGTTGTTCTCGGGATAAAGTGTCATTAATACGTACTCGTAATACATACAGGTTTTTATTCTTAACACGATGTACATATTTGAGTTACTTGATATAATATAAAAATCGTTTGTAAGTTTGTTTTTGTTTCTGCGTCTCACTTCCATAGCTTTGTTAAACAAATGTGTTTTGTCATTATTGTTTATCATATCACACCAATTTGTTCCATGATATAATCATTATGTAGGCATTGTCCAATCATACATATATATATATATTCGCTTTATGCGTGGAAGTATCATATGCATACATGTACAATTCACATTATTTGGAAAGGTGTAACTCATAGTTGATATGTTTTAAAAACATCAAATATCCTTTGAACGAAACTTGGCTGACAACGGTTCTATAACGAAGGTAGTATTTTTAAAAAAACATATATTATAAAACCAAGTGATATCTTTCTGATAGGTAAAACGTGAAATGAATGATGGCATCTTAAGGACATCCAAATAGTTTCATTTTCTGGAGTATTTTGGTTGTCAGCGTTGTCAGAAGCTTTACGGATAGGATATTGCATCATTCTAAAAAGGGGACGCAGTTTTGTGAGTATGTTTGATCCAGTAGTTAGTATATATGGCACAGTAATCAGGGTCTTAGACACTACAGTGTACGCCGTCAAAATGAAATTCAATTAAGATAATGACACAACAAAATTAATGTTTAAATGATAAACAAAAAAATCTTACCCTAAACCCTACCCGTAACCGTGGAAGCGGGTTGCTACGATGGTAACTACGGTAGCCGTGGCTGCTAGGTTAATAGAGTTCCAGTCAATACACATCGATATATCAGTAGCGTTTGGACATCATTATTTTCCCTCTTTGCATAGGTTTAATTTAATTCATTTCAGAAGCCCTTTGAACATTCTATTTATTTATATTGGTCATTATGTACGCGCACTGACTCACTGCTCTGGTAGTGACGCAGTCGAATGTTCGAGGATATTGTTAACTTTTCCGTCAAAGAGATTTTAATGTGCGTCCATGGAATAAGAAGTTTGTCAGCATCCCTTTGTTGTATAATTAGACATAATGGATACCGGATATGTTCCATGTTTTCAGATGGTGAAGAAACCAAGCAATGGCTGTCATCAGACTAATATGAACAGTGACACATTCGAAAAACCATTGAGAAGATGGGAATAGTAACGTACAGACAGACAGACAGACAGACAGACAGACTATCCAACATTTTACTACCAACGTAACTTTTCACAATGTTCTGACATATAAAGACATACCTATACTGGGTTATTCTGACGTCAGTCTACACATTTAAATTATAATTCCCATCAAAATATCTATACACTTATTTCAGTTCCCTGAACCCCCTTCTCTCTACCCCTACTTTGGCATATACGTACAACATACCTGAGTCAATCAATGTAATCTCACTCAATTTCGGAAGCAGACTTCGTCGAGAAAATGGGATATTTTATGTATTCATACTCAAATCGTGTTAATGTGTGAACTGTGCAGCAATACAGTCCTACAGAGCTTTCCTTCCAGAATGTATTGATAAATCATGTATCGATATTTCTCCCTAGAAGTTTGAAGGCACCTTATCACATTCAAGAATATAGATTACCACCTGATATGTAAGCAAGGGTATGATGAGTTAAAATCGCACTACCGTAAACTGTCTAATAATGTTATAGGAGTCAAACTTCATTAAAGGAGAGTGTCCAATGAATCCTCACCACATGGTTCGTGTTACGCGTTATTTCGTGTTTTGCTATTAATTTATATTCAAATACATTTAAGAACCCGATGGACATCATGTAAGTAAACAAATAACTAAAACACTGTTGTTATTAAAGCATAACAACCGTATAGCAAAAATGTCATGTCATGGCAAATGTAAACTGGCAGAAATTTCGGGATTGTTTCTTTCTGGTGTTTGTTGTTTGACAAAATGGTAGCCGTACGTGAATATATATATATTAGTCTACCCTATGTATGATTTGTAGCTATTAGTGTCATTCTATTGGTAAACGTTCACATTCAACAGTGTCAATGTGAAACGAAGAGGGGCACATCTGCCGTGTTACCAGGTAGTGTAAGTGGCGAGTCTTTAACGTTTCCCACCAGACGGCAGCACCAGACAAATCGATTTAGGCCTAATCCTAGGGGACGTGTTTATGGCTATATAAAACACCTAACGTGGCACTGGTAGTCAAGCGATGTTTATTGTTGAAGTAAATCGTCTCGTGTAAAAACATATATTAATACAACAGCCAAATAAATGTGACGAAACGGATAATATATTGTAACGAAAAAGCAGAGATTTTGAGAAATGTATCGATAATTTCGAGATGTTAGTCGAAGAAATAGTTTTATACCAAATTGATTTCGAATTTATCATGTTGCATGTGCATTATGTAATCGCAATAGCTGTTTGGAAATTACCTGTATGATGATATGATGACTATGTTAGGTGTGGTTGCTTAGGAAATCCGCCATCTTGGATCTGGTTGCTAAGGCTAGCAACCATCTTGGATCCAAGATGGCGGATTTCCTTAGCAACCACATGAACCTACGGCTCTACATAGTCATCATATCATCATGTGTGTTTTGATTGTGACGTCATCAATTTTGAGGTACTCACAGGAGTATGGCCCTTGTATCTGTATTAACACTCTCCCTTCTGGATTTTAGGTATACGCAACAGGAGGTCCTCACACAGGCGACCGACCCTTCTGAGGGGAAACACAGGGATAAATTTACCACAGCGTCAATTTACTGAGACGAAATATACCAAAATGTCGATACTCAATCACAAAATATTCCACTAAGATCATTAATAAACCACAGCGTGATCACACAATACACATCGTCATCACACAAAACGCAGGGTCATCACACAATACACAGCGTCATCACACAAGACACAGCGTCATCACACAAGAACATGTTTGTTTCTGCGTTGTCAACAAATAATGCAACAATTACAACAACAACATCACAATAGCAAATATACCATAGAGTCTTCTGATGTTTTGTTTTCTTTATTGTCACCTTCGGGCAAACTTACAAACAGAACAATACTTTACAACAACCAATACACCTCTTTTGAAAATTCTTTTGCTATATTCGTCAAAATCATGGCATCGTATTGGTAAAGGCTGATAAAGTTTGAATAAGACGGCTTATGCATAAATCATAAGCAAAACAGTAGCACATTTTATTACTCGTTTTAGCAAATCTTGCGTCGTTTGTAGAATTTGAAATTAAACTCACTTGAGTGAGTAAAACGAGAAATCCGTCAGTCGTTGGAATCTGTGTATACATGTACAAGGCGAAGTTAATTAAAGCTTGTGACTAGTATTTGAACTCTTAACAAAACCAATGTGGTGAAATGACCTTTAAATTAAATAAGAGACACAGAAATGTGGCTTTTATCAAATTAAATGTGTTATACGCCCATTAATCTTAATTACAGTGTGATATGTATTGGTTATATACCGTGTTCTCTTCGTCTGGTAGCTATCCTACATATGTTCGGCACGTTAACAGCAGTTGTGTGTATCCATACCTATCTGATAACTAGTCTATGATCAGTACATATACAGTAAGGGTCTAATTATAAGACCAACACCTTGCCCTCTGCTGTACTAAGTGTGTACCCCTGTATCAGTTACTGTGTACAGCGTAGAGTGATCAACACCAAACATCGGATGTATCACTGCTTCGTCTCTAAGTCGCATCGTTCTTTTTAATGTACATGCAATTTCTGCATTCAGTACATTTCGCCTGTTGCTAGTTTCATAAATTCATCTTTATATAAGAAATATAATTGATTGTTTACTCTACCATGACGTTGTAACGTTTAATTATTATTATACATGGGCTTCATTAGAACCTGGTAAACGAGGAGTCCCACCATTATATCAACTCGATACAGTAGTTAGGCAGCCTTGCACTGCCTTCAATCATCAACCTGTCAAATATCAACATTTCTTGTCCACAAAATTATGTTTCCGTGTTCGTGTAAATGGGTATAGATTCATGTATGAAGGAAGGTATGCTTCTGTCACGTGATACAGTGTATATTTACATGTTACCAAACATGGAGACATATTGCGGACTTGACAAAGGTCCGCGTGTATGAACAGGAGCGGCAGCGTTGCCGTTGCACAAAAACTGTCTCCCATGAGGCCATACTGTCCAAATGTGTATGTAAAGGTGCTGTTTGGTGATTTCTTATACCATTTAGCAGTTTTGTGTCTTTCGCAGTCTTTAGGGGTGGATAAGTTCTAAAGTGCAGGTAAACTATAATGCTTTAGATCTTTAGCGATAGACAATTATATAAGCTGGTGTACTAATACACAGTGCTACCGTGTTATACACTGTATCTAGGCAACTACAAAGTGCAGGTGTACTAAATGTTATCACATTGAGACCGGAGTATTTCCTGGCAGAACATAGTGCTTCTGTAGATTTAATGGTCCTTTTATAATGGGTTATCCCTGGAGTGTCCTTTTATAATGGGTTTTCCCTGGAGTGTCCTTTTATAATGGGTTATCCCTGGAGTGTCCTTTTATAATGGGTTATCCCTGGAGTGTCCTTTTTTCAATGATGCATACTGACATTGACAATGAATTTAACAGTTGTGGGAACGCACAACACACCAAACTCACCATGCCCGCATCGAACACACACCGTTCGCATCTTGCTCACAATGGGACGAATTGACAATTGATCGACCGTTGTGTAATAAAGTATGTAATTTGGTAAGATCAGTTGATCAATATGACGGAGCAAAAAATAATCCGGAAGGCTCAATAAATGAATATAAAGTTACGAAAAAATATTATGAGGATAACAACACCACGTAAATGCGCCTATAGAGAGGCCAATGACGATAAGATTCTTTTACAAATCATTTGCCTCCGCAGTTTCAAGGTTATTGGTATTCTTCCGCTCAAAATTTCTAATTGTTTACATTTGTCACAGACGGAGGTTTTTGCAACCGATGATCAGTAAGTCATTTGGAAGTTATGGTGTTTAGTTATTTTTGTATGAATGGAGAAATATATATGGTAGTAGTATATTGATGATAAACAGTTTATTACACAGTATTTTCAGGTTTTGTCATTCGAACAATTTTCTCATCGTTTAAATGTGGATGCAATCGCTAGTCCACTTGTGGTGGCCTCTCGATTTTTTCCCATTTGCTCGCAATTAGAAAATTGCTCTCACGACAAACCCTTACTTCGAAATGATATTCATTTACAGGCCATTCCGAAATATCTATCAACTACTTGTTGACCACCTCTGCGTAGCAATCTCAATCACAGAGTTGTGCACGAGCTACATGTATACTCATCACACATTAGTGTTCAGTGTGCACACATTGTGTAAAGCTGTGTAATCCCAAAACGGTATAATTCAGCTGACAGGTTTGGAAGACTTTATTTTAATCTGACACATTCGGAAAAATATTGACTTCTGGTTAACCAGAGTGTATTATAGGTTTTCGAAATATCTTTTATAATTCTTAAGATGGGAATGTAGTTCTATTATGGTCACATATTGACAATGTGCACATCAGAGTGACAATCGTTTACATACAACCTCCTTCTAGTTCTATCATACTAACAGGAAAGAGTTTGGACTCTATACGTGGTAGGTTTAAGTATCTGGTCTGAGTAGCATTGCGTCGTAATAGGCTTTACATTTTAAGTTGAATAGCTCTCAATGAAATAAATTTAAAGCTGATTTATGCAAGGCTCGGTCTGAGATTAATCACGATCTGACTTGATTCAGATTGGCAATTGATTAGAAAAGTACCAAGCACTAAGTCAATTTCTCGTTGATTTCATTCCAACATTGATGCAAATATATTGCGTTGCTATCCAAGTACGCTACCGTCTAATAAAACACCAACACCACAACATGTATACATACACTACTAGATTACTATTTAGATTTATGCACATGCATTTACAGTCGAGTCGCAATTTGAAACCTTAATTGATTCGTAATTATAATCAATATTGTTTATACATGCGAATTAAGCGAAAAGCTGCTCCAAGGCTTTGTCTGAGGAACAATAATAGAAACGTACAGGTAATAAAATCGACACTAAAACATGGCAAATTGATTTCTTTACGTAAATAATTCATTGTGCTATCTATAGTGTTGTAAGCCTTCAACCAATGTTTAAGAATGGAGCCTTGTCATTCCGGTATTGAAACATAACGTCAATGCTTTTATATAAGCCACACTGTTATATGTACGATATACAGTATGATATCTAAGACATGAAGCCACACTGTTATATGTACGATATACAGTATGATATCTAAGACATGACGCCACCTTGTTATATGTACGATGTACAGAATGATATCTAAGACATGACGCCACCTTGTTATATGTACGATGTACAGAATGATATCTAAGACATAAAGCCACATTGTTATGTGTACGATATACAGTATGATATCTAAGACATGAAGCCACACTGTTATATGTACGATATACAGTATGATATCTAAGACATGAAGCCACACTGTTATATGTACGATGTATAGTATGATGTCTAAGACATGAAGCCACACTGTTATATGTACGATATACAGTATGGTATCTAAGACATGAAGCCACATTGTTATATGTACGATATACAGTATGCTATCTAAGACATGAAGCCACATTGTGATATGTATGTTATATAGTATGATATCTAGGACATGAAGCCACACTGTTATATGTCCGATATATACTATGTAATCTAAGACATGAAGCCATACTGTTATATGTACTATATACAGTATGCCATCTAAGACATGAAGCCATACTGTTATGTGTATGTTATATAGTATGATATCTAAGACATGAAGCCACATTGTTATATGTATGTTATATAGTATGCTATCTAGGACATGAAGCCACATTGTGATATGTATGTTATATAGTATGATATCTAAGACATGAAGCCACATTGTTATATGTATGTAATATAGTATTATATCTAGGACATGAAGCCACACTGTTATGTGTACGATATAGAGTATGATATCTAAGATATGAAGCCATACTGTTATGTGTACGAAATAGAGTATGATATTAAAGACATGAAGCCATACTGTAATATGTATGTTATATAGTATGATATCTAGGACATGAAGCCACACTGTTATATGGACGATATACAGTATGATATCTAGGACATGAAGCCACACTGTTATATGTAAGATATACAGTATGATATCTAGGACATGAAGCCACACTGTTATATGTAAGATATACAGTATGATATCTAGGACATGAAGCCACGCTGTTATATGTACGATATATAGTATGATATCTAGGACATGAAGCTACACTGTTATATGTACGATATATAGTATGACATCTAAGACATGAAGCCACATTGTTATCTGTACGATATACAGTATGCAATCCAAGACATGAAGCCACACTGTTATATGTACGATATATAGTATGATATCTAAGACATGAAGCCACATTGTTATCTGTACGATATACAGTATGCAATCCAAGACATGAAGCCACACTGTTATATGTACGATATATAGAATGATATCTAAGACATGAAGCCAAATTGTTATATGTACGATATACAGTATGATATCTAAGATATGAAGCCACACTGTTATATGTACGATATCTAGAATGATATCTAAGACATGAAGCCAAATTGTTATATGTACGATATACAGTATGATATCTAGGACATGAAGCCACACTGTTATATGTACGATATAAAGTATGATATCTAAGACATGAACCAACACTGTTATATGTACGATATACAGTATGATATCTAAGACATGAAGCCACACTGATATATGTATGTTATATAGTATGATATCTAGGACATGAAGCCACACTGTTATATGTACTATATAAAGTATGATATCTAAGACATGAAGCCACATTGTTATACGTACGATATACAGTATGATATCTAAGACATGAATCAACACTGTTATATGTACGATATACAGTATGATATCTAAGACATGAATCCACACTGTTATATGTACGATATACAGGATGATATCTAAGATATGAAGCCACACTGTTATATGTACGATATACAGAATGATATCTAAGACATGAAGCCACATTGTTATATGTACGTTATATAGTATGATATCTAGGACATGAAGCCACACTGTTATATGTACGATATATAGTATGATATCTAAGACATGAAGCCACACTGTTATATGTACGATATATAGTATGATATCTAAGACATGAAGCCACACTGTTATATGTACGATATACAGTATGATATCTAAGACATGAAGCCACATTGTTATGTGTACGATATACAGTATGATATATAAGACATGAAGCCACACTGTTATATGTTCGATATAGAGTATGATATTAAAGACATGAAGCCACACTGTTATATGTACGATATACAGTATGATATCTAAGACATGCAGCCACACTGTCATATGTACGATATACAGTATGATATCTAACACATGAAGCCAAACTGTTATATGTACGATATACAGTATGATATCTAAGATTTGAAGCCACATTGTTATATGTACGATATACAGTATGATATCTAAGACATGAAGCCACACTGTTATATTTACGATATACAGTATGATATCTAAGATATGAAGCCACACTTTTATATGTACGATATACAGTATGATATCTAAGATATGAAGTCACACTGTTATATGTACGATATACAGTATGATATTTAAGACAGGAAGCCACACTGTTATATGTACGATATACAGTATGATATCTAAGACATGAAGCCACACTGTTATATGTACGATATACAGTATGATAGCTAAGACATGAAGCCACACTGTTATATGTAGGATATACAGTATGATATCTAAGACATGAAGCCACACTGTTATATGTACGATATACAGTATGCTATCTAAGATATGAAGCCACACTGTTATATGTACGATATACAGTATGATATATAAGACACGAAGCCACACTGTTATATGTACGATATATAGTATGATATCTAAGACGTGAAGCCACACTGTTATATGTACGATATATAGTATATAGTATGATATCTAAGACATGAAGCAACACTGTTATATGTACGATATACAGTATGATATCTAAGACATGAAGCCATACTGTTATATGTACGATATACAGTATGATATTTAAGACATGAAGCCACACTGTTATGTGAACGATATACAGTATGATATCTAAGACATGAAGCCATACTGTTATATGTACGATATACAGTATGATATCTAAGACATGAAGCCACACTGTTATATGTACGATATACATTATGATATCTAAGACGTGAAGCCACATTGTTATATGTACGATATACAGTATGATATCTAAAACACGAAGCCATACTGTTATATGTACGATATACAGTATGATATCTAAGATATGAAGCCACATTGTTATATGTACGATATACAGTATGATATTTAAAACACGAAGCCATACTGTTATATGTACGATATACAGTATGATATATAAGACGCGAAGCCACACTGTTATATGTACGATATAAAGTATGATATCTAAGACATGAACCAACACTGTTATATGTACGATATACAGTATGATATATAAGACACGAAGCCACACTGTTATATGTACGATATACAGAATGATATCTAAGACATGAAGCCACACTGTTATTCGTACGATATACAGTATGATATCTAAGACATGAAGCCACACTGTTATTCGTACGATATACAGTATGATATCTGAATGATATCTAAGACATGAAGCCACATTGTTATATGTACGATATACAGTATGCTATCTAAGACATGAAGCCACACTGTTATATGTGCGATATACAGTATGATATCTAAGACATGAAGCCACATTGTTATATGTACGATATACAGTATGATATCTAAGACATGAGGCCACACTGTTATATGTACGATATACAGTATGATATCTAGGATACGATGCCACACTGTTATATGTACGATATACAGAATGATATCTAAGACAAGAAGCCACACTGTTATTCGTACGATATACAGTATGATATCTGAATGATATCTAAGACATGAAGCCACATTGTTATATGTACGATATACAGTATGATATTTAAGACATGAAGCCACACTGTTATATGTACGATATACAGTATGATATTTAAGACATGAAGCCACACTGTTATATGTACGATATACAGAATGATATCTAAGACATGAAGCCACACTGTTATTCGTACGATATACAGTATGATATCTGAATGATATCTAAGACATGAAGCCACATTGTTATATGTACGATATACAGTATGCTATCTAAGACATGAAGCCACACTGTTATATGTGCGATATACAGTATGATATCTAAGACATGAAGATACACTGTTATATGTATATGATATACAGTATGATATTAAAGACATCGTAATACAAGGTTTAGAACGCTGATTAAAACGCTAGAAGATATGTTAGGTCCGTTCGGGTAAAATAGAATATGAAAAAGAAAATGTAGAAAGCTTACTTTCCTCGGAGAAAGGCAAGAAAACACACAATGAAAAAATAACCAAGATGTTTTAGATAAGTGGCTTACACTTTTACTTAAAGGAGCGATAGAGATTGGCTATGTGCTGTACCTCGCACCATCTTTGATAGTTTGTTAGACTATTCAATAGTATATCATATCGAGTCATTATGCTCATCATATCCAGTCGAGTCAGCAAATCTTGCATAACAGAAACGGTGCTATAATTTATTGGTATAATATAAAGATTCAATAACGTAATATACGATCAATTCGCTAAATCAGGTCTAACCCTAACCTAACGCAGCCAACCATCAGGTTACTTTTCATATTAAGAACAGTTCGGTATGCTATACTTTATGTTATTTATAGCAAAGAAGATAATTTTTCCATGAATATTATATGTTTTTTGTCATATAACTATCTCCATATTTATGAACCTGTTTACCCTAGCAAATGTTTCTAAACCCTGTATTGTCAATGAAGTGTTTTAGTCGGTATACATTGTGTTACAATTAACCATCCATCTTTATGATAACATTATCCAAAGACCGATTCAACTTTGAACTAAAAATAGTTGATGAATCTGTGTTTGGATTTATCAATCACAAAACTATATTCTAATGTTGGGAAATAAAAGTGTTTTTTTTTTTTTAAAACAATGACATTTTGTGTATTGTCTTTGTACGATAATTAAACAAGAGGGGTGATAATACTACAAGGCTGTCAATAATACGAAAGTATCCTTGTAAAGCTAACATTACTTGAAACATCCGAGTCCCGGCAGAGTTGGTGACACAAACGGTGGTTACGAGCCTGTAGCGTCCCTAGTATTGACCTATCGACAGTGGCTGGTCATTCAGCAGTATCAAAGGACAGGAGCCAAACCCACGATATCTATCAGCCGGAGTCAGCATTATGATCTGTCAATAAATGTAGCCAAACGAGGAGAAATAAACGCTAAAATGTGGAAGTAGGGGGCATAGTCGTGGACCAGAGGAGGAGTAAAACGGGAGCATTCAAGGTGTAAGAAAGAAGATTATTATACCGGAGGCAAAAACTCAAAACGAGGCAGGTGCTGGCGTGGGAGTACATAATTGTGACGCCAGAGACGGACATTCTTTTGATGTACTGTGGACACACATACAGAGTCTAAGAAAGAAGCCTTTAGGTAGAGAATTATAGATAACGCAATTGCATTTTTTGCAAAAGTGTCTTTTGGGGTGGGGAAATAGCGAACGTACATGTACCAGTTATCACTGTTATCACTGTTATCACTGTAATCACCGTTATCACTGTTATCACTGTTATCACTGGTATCACTGGTATCAATGTTATCACTGGTATCACTGGTATCACTGTTATCACATACAAGTCGTGTTGTAAACAGTGTTTCTCCGAAATGCAATATTCAGATACGTTTGTAAGATATCCCCCTCTCTTGGACAACAGGTTAAGATATATGTTTTCCGAGTATTATTAATTGCTTTTGTACAGTTAGGTGTGTATGTGAATTCTCGTTACAATACAGCGTTTATGAAGCATGTTTACCAACTTTAATACATCATTCTTGTTGCCCCGGGTGTAAGCGCACAGGAAGTCTTCATGTGGTAGAAACAGGAGTGCAAAACCACTTACCGAGCAGGTGCCCAATATAGTTCATATCCGATCTATAGAAATACAAGTGTTCTAAAGAGGTACACAATCCGAGAGAGGGGATTGGGAGATTGCGGCCATTACATTTAAAGGAAGCGCTGATCATGGGACGACGAAGTACAATTGAACTACATCGTCAAAGAAAAAAGTCAATATCAAGAGAGGGCAAAGGATCCACAATGTGCGAAAGAGGTTCGATTGTGTGACTGCTGAGAAAACACGCAGAGAAAAGGGAGGAGAGGGCAATGTGCTGAAAAGGCTACTTATGCGACGTAAAAGGGTTGGTATGATCTGCACGACTGATTTGTAGATAGATTTATGAAAAAAATTCGCATTAAACCAATAATGTTATGAGTGAAGTTTGATGAACTTCCTGCTCACAGCATTATATGTGAACTATACAGCATTTACCCTAAAGCGTAAACATATGAGTCCAAACTATATGTACTACAAGCGGCTTAATACGTTTTGCAATCAAACCTACAAATAACACAAATAACGATTGTATTCCTTTTCTTGATGTAACATCTTGTGACTCGAGCATATTTAATTTCCATTATATTTACCCTTCATTTTGTTTCTGGCAAATAAACAATATTTATGAGCACACGTAAATAGCAATAACCAGATCTATTACTATCGATAGGAATGAATGTTTTTTCTCATGTTTCTATTTTTCTTATGCAACCATCGGTGCCACTTTCTCAAAAACAAATAAAAACAGTTATCAGATGGTTTATGTCATTTCTGACGAAAGAGGAAACTTTAACGGTGACAAAATGAACGAAGTAATCTTGAAATTCCCATTTGGCCATGATTAGAAAGAAAATCTAAAAACATGTAAATGATGAAGACAGATGCAATTTCTGATTAGTTTCTCTATATATTCAATGCTTTTAAAGCGATAAACCTATGAAAGAGCCTCAATAAAATAGGAAGGTTTCTGTAGTTTTTGATTCTGCATTACATCACTGTTCTTACCCTGAAATAAGGATCTAGTTTAAGTGGCATACACACCGAAGATCGTCGAGATAAAATTAGTATGGGATGAGTTTTTATTGTGAAGCTGTCAGATCGTGATCAAATCCTGTGGGCAGTTAATGTATTTGTTTTCGTTGCGTAAGTGAGTATACTAGTTGTTTTAGCGCGATGTCTACACTTGCGTCTTATCGCGTCATATAAAGTAATTTAATGTAAATATATATTTTCTCCAAGATTCTCGACAAACATCTACTTATACGCCTAGCTTCCAAACAGTAATTTGTTTACGCCTATCTCCTCGACAAGCATCTTACTATACGCAAAACTTCCCGAAAAACATCAGGACAAACACGTATCTACGCCTAGCCTCCTGACAAACACCTATTTACTCCTAGCTTCAGGACAAACACGTATCTACGCCTAGCCTCCTGACAAACATCTATTTACTCCTAGCTTCAGGACAAACACGTATCTACGCCTAGCCTCCCGACAAACATCTATTTACTCCTAGCTTCAGGACAAACACGTATCTACGCCTAGCCTCCCGACTAACATCTATTTACTCCTAGCTTCAGGACAAACACGTATCTACGCCTAGCCTCCTGACAAACACCTATTTACTCCTAGCTTCAGGACAAACACGTATCTACGCCTAGCCTCCCGACAAACATCTATTTACTCCTAGCTTCAGGACAAACACGTATCTACGCCTAGCCTCCCGACTAACATCTATTTACTCCTAGCTTCAGGACAAACACGTATCTACGCCTAGCCTCCCGACAAACATCTATTTACTCCTAGCTTCAGGACAAACACGTATCTACGCCTAGCCTCCCGACAAACATCTATTTACTCCTAGCCTCAGGACAAACACGTATCTACGCCTAGCCTCCCGACTAACATCTATTTACTCCTAGCCTCAGGACAAACACGTATCTACGCCTAGCCTCCCGACAAACATCTATTTACTCCTAGCCTCATGACAAACACGTATCTACGCCTAGCCTCCCGACTAACATCTCTTTTATCCTAGCCTCAGGGCAAACACGTATCTACGCCTAGCCTCCCCACAAACATCTATTTTCTCCGAGCTTCAGGACAAACACGTATCTACGCCTAGCCTCCCGACAAACATCTATTAACTCCTAGCCTCAGGACAAATACGTATCTACGTATCTACGCCTAGCCTCCCCACAAACATCTATTTACTCCGAGCTTCAGGACAAACACGTATCTACGCCTAGCCTCCCGACAAACATCTATTTACTTCTAGCCTCAGGACAAACACGTATCTACGCCTAGCCTCCCGACTAACATCTATTTATTCCTAACCTCAATACAAACACGTATCTACGCCTAGCCTCCCGACTAACATCTATTTACAACAAGCTTCCCGGCTAACAGATATTTACAACAGGTTCTCCGACACACATTTATTTACGTCAAGCTTACCAACAAACTCTTTTTGTCTAGCTTCCCGACTAACATCTCTTTTCGCCAAGCTTCCCGACTAACATCTCTTTTCGCCTAGCTTCCGACCATGAGTCAATGCTGTAAATTATTCCTAGTTTCACATAAAATCACCAGAAAAAGTTGTGCACATTTGAGAATGTTTCTTAATAAGTATACGCAGAAAGAAAAAAATAACACCACATTTTAACCATACCCAAATGTTAATACGTTAGCACTTGTTTATGTGAATGGATGGAGGTCGAAGAAATTATTAGGGGAGGCTAGTTCCCCCGTCGAAAAACGTTTCTTAGGATTTTCGACCACGAAAATAAATCAAAGGTATATTTTATGTGCCCAGTGAGTTTCAATAAAGTACATCACAAAACGTTGGTCTTGTCAGTATGACGTTACAGCTAGTCTATAGAACACACAAACGTTGGTCTTGTCAGTACGACGTTACAGCTAGTCTATAGAACATTCAAACGTTGGTCTTGTCAGTACGACGTTACAGCTAGTCCATAGAACACACAAACGTTGGTCTTGTCAGTACGACGTTACAGCTAGTCTATAGAACATTCAAACGTTGGTCTTGTCAGTA
>NW_018408824.1:240027-244833 GCF_002113885.1 Mizuhopecten yessoensis
CAAACGTTGGTCTTGTCAGTATGACGTTACAGCTAGTCTATAGAACACACAAACGTTGGTCTTGTCAGTATGACGTTACAGCTAGTCTATAGAACATTCAAACGTTGGAGTTAATACGTTGTGAGTAAACGTTAACTTCTATTCATTATTACTACTCTCAGCATCTACATTTCTAGTAATGTCCGCGAAGTACGTTTTGTAAATGTTGCACGCGTCTCTCTATAGTTATCAGCAATATAGTAGTGTCATTTGTAACATATATATCCAATGTGAATAGTGTTGCTGTTACTTTGGTTCATTGCTTTTCCTTGTCCCTACAGAACAATGAAATAGATTTTGAATTAGCTGTAAGTATCTGATACAAGAGAAAGTGATGTCTCCGAGGATGGTGTATGTAACATGAGGAACGGGGGACGTTAGAAATTAGGTGAAAACGTTTCGATTATTCGACACTTTTGTCTATTTTTATAACTGCTATTTATAGTGCCCGTGCCATTTATACACATTAAGATGAGATCGATGTGTACTTTTCGCAAATGGGACAACGAGTTAAGTAAAATGTTTTCCAATGTTTGTTTCCCACTGCTGTTCGCTATTAAACCTGACCTACATATGCAGCATCTATCAAAATAAAGGCATGGCGATAATGGAGAAATAAACAGATTTTTTGTTTTACATATATATCATACAGTCAACAACCAGTAAGAATATCTACATAGAAATTTGGCGAAAACTGAGGAAACATCCAAACAGAAAGAGAGACATCATAAGCCTCGACATTACGTTACAGAAACTAGGTACTTCGCGGCTGCGCAGGAATGTTGTGTACGGTAGTCTAGTAGTAGGACGCCGTGCTCGTGACCGAAGGGTTGCGGATTCGAATCAAATCACGGCAATGTGTTGTATCCTAGCTGTGAGCGTCTAAATGGCAGCACAGGCTTTATGCTCCCCAGGGAGTTGAGACAGATATTGGTTGGTTGCAAAGGCCCGGATAATAATGTGTGAACCACTTCAAAGCCTACGACCAAGGCTATGATAAAGCGGTAGATAAGAACCTCGAATAATGTCTTAATGTTATATTTAATTACATGTTTCCTGATTGATATAGGACAGCATGTCAGGTATCGAAAATCAGAGACTTGATGACCATGTTTTAAAAGAGCATGTTAAATCTGAAATACAACAGTAAGAAATCGTTATAACAACAAAAACGAGTCTTAGATTTTAGGTTAAATTCATAGACGTTTTCCATCTTCTACTTTCATGCTCATNTCAGAGACTTGATGACCATGTTTTAAAAGAGCATGTTAAATCTGAAATACAACAGTAAGAAATCGTTATAACAACAAAAACGAGTCTTAGATTTTAGGTTAAATTCATAGACGTTTTCCATCTTCTACTTTCATGCTCATTTATCTCTTATTTAATAAAATCTTGTCTGCACGTAGGCTTATATCGCTACCAAAGGAGGATTATGCCTTAAGTGTGAAACTGATAAAATGGTAAAGTAAATATTTTGTTTCTTTATCTTTATGTGTTGGACTTTTAGTTTTGATAGGTTCTTCTTATTCCGTATTTTGTGTAATTATCGGAGGAAATAAAAAAAATATCGAAGCGCTAACAAAACAATAATCCGAACTCATAATTTAAAAAAAAAAATGTAAGATAAATATAATATTTAGTGAAATCACGATGGTGATCATAATATGTTGAATGTGAAAATAATGATTCTTTTTATAATTTAAGTTTTATTTCATGGAATGTAGCTACGTATATCACACCAGTCCCGGCCAACCGTTAGAGCAGGAGCGTTTGGCAGTTTTTGAGCATGTTCTTAAAACAGTTGAAAACATATCGTATATTTCTCGGTGTCGAAAGTTTCGATTGTCTACGTTAAGGATAACTGTCCCACCACACAGATTTGTTTGTATGTACAGTAAGATCCTCTAACTTCGTTTTTTTATACAACTGTAGTACAGTGGAGCCAGCACAATTCCGTTTTGAATTCATGGGTTCGAACCTTGATCTATTAGCTCCACTGATCCTTCTGCTCAAAACACTTATGTTGAATTGTATCTTGTTTATTTCATCTTTATTTTATTCTCATGAAAGTCCCGCATTGTATGGTTATATTTTCTCAAATGATTTCAGAAAGCTATAAGCATGCCGGGAAACTGTCTATGCATAGTTTGGCAGCGGTACGGGACTCTCACGAGTTATACATGTGTGATTGCGAACCAGATTATAGAAAAGAGATCAGTTAATGGGATGTGTGAGCGGAAATGTATGAGAAACAAAATAAAGAAAAAAGACAGAAAGATACGTAAAGGGCATTGTAAGTATTTCAGTGTAGCAACTATTGACTGATGTACAACCTGCTTGTTGATACATTGTAACGTAATTCTACGTAACGTAATATGAGGGTCTATTGGTATTATATGCTGTAGTGTGTCTTGTTGTTTTGTTCTTGCTTGCCTCGCTATGAGGACGGGACATTTTTTTGATTTAGAAATACTTGTCATGTCTTCAGCACAGGGGCACGTTACAAATGTCTGAAATACACATATATGCTATACTGATATGGGTCACAAAACACATAAACATACATATGTGTGCTGTGACCCATACCAGTATAGCATATGTGTGTATTTCAGACATTTGTAACGTGCCCCTGTGTCTTCAGTGACATGGCGGTATTCTCCTCATAGTTTTCATGGACTCCATGCCAGTCATTTATTTGCCAATAGTTTGCCATAGTTTTTATTATATTTTGAGCTAAAATTTCTGTTTTGATGACACTTCGAGTATATACCTTTTAATGCATTGCCATTGGGGAAATTTATTTGGAGACAAAGAAATAAAATTAAAATGAATAAAACGTTTAAAAGAACACATCACTCCTCAAGCGTGTTATCGCTTAATTACATACCAGTACTCAATTGTTAAGCTAGTCAAGTAGATGCTTTAAATAAGCGATTGTGCGTCGGGGGACCAATCCTTCCAGAATCAAACGTAAACGCAATCACGATATGCCCTGTCATACCGGGTGACGTTCCATATCAGAAAATGGTGTTCTCGTGTTCGTTCAGGTATATACTGGAGGGTATATATTTTCCTAAACCGCTGTATACAACCCAGACCGGAAAGAAAATTAACAGTTAATGGTGTTATCTTACCAATTTCCCTGCTGAATAATTTGGAATAAGAGTACATATGGCCACCGTCGATCTGCTTGATGTAGGCATTCATGTCCGCAGGTTAAACCACAAATAGGAATGTATAGCGGCCGTGTTAAAAGGTTATAGTTGTCATTGCAAATGTCTGTCAGACCTACAACTATAGATGCATATAAAGCTTATTAATACTAAATACATGTTGGTGAAAGATAAACAGCAAATCAGATACGAACTCAGGTCATTATCTCGCCGAGGTATCAATTACCTGTTACGGTCTCACTGTATCACCAATGTGTGTTGGTAGTCCGGTAGCTACAGTATATATTGCGCAGTAGTACACGTATCTCACCATATATTTGTGTTACCTTTATAACTGCTGATGAGACACTAACTGACGAAGCTGGTAATTATTTTGTCGATTAATTTATTCTGACACGTTTATATTAAATACTACATAAAATACATCATGGCATACTCAATGGATGGAATGTGTTGAAATCGAAATGAATGCAGCATGTTGTACCGCATCCTTTACCCCAGGATTACAGGACAGGTGAACTTGTCTTAAAACAAGCTCAAGTCACAAGGAGTGTATAGGAAACATGTAAAAGGCTCGCATGGCAAATTCTTTAGAAAACTGAACTTAATTATATCGTATATTTTATAACTGAGTGAGGAATATGATGATCTTTGTTGTTCTCTGTCCTCATACCGTTACACCATTTAATTCCTATGTTCAATTAATACAAATTTCAATCAATACCCAATTTATAAATTAGCAGTCAACGTCTATAGAACTTCATTTCGCATATTTACGATAATTCAGGTTGACCCTGTATAGTACATCAAAATACATATGCTAATGTTTGGATATGTATTCTTCTGTTGATTCTCAGGTTACGAATTAAATATAATATCACAATCTCAATCTACACAATTCCTGTTTATTTTGTAAGTTAATCAGACATGTATTTGAGACTGCATTAATGGACACAAATAAAATATGATCTATATTCCCTCAGAAATACCGAATGGTCAATCATACTCATTCATGTCACATGTTACTCTTCCTTTTTTGTGTGATTTCTTCTGTGAGTAATACCGTCCTTACAATAGCCAAGGTCATACCAGACCTCTTTAACAAGGTTTCTAGTTTAAGAGGGGGGGGGGGGGGGGGAGAAATAACAGTACTCCAGGTCGACTGAGAGGTTTCCAAGGTGAGCAGAAAATAGGCGAAGTGGCAACCGGCAAGGACATAATCTGAACTGTGAGTTAAATCATAAAGGGTATGAAGATAGTGATACTTAAGCCTTCAAAAACACATCCCGCTACCAAAAAGCAATATGGTGTTCAAAACATGCTAACGTTTAATGCACCATATGAAACCATATTATCATATTTTCCCTCAAGTTAACAGGAATGCGGTTATCGACATATCTGAGGCATTTCTGTGGCAAAGAATGGGCATCTTCCCACAAAAAAAAATCTAAATCTAAATAAAGTGAGCGAACCGGTAAATGTCGTGAAAGCTCTAATACTTAAAACATGACATAGAGGAGATAAATACGTCTGTGGCAGCTACTTGTAGTCATAGAGGAGACAGACGGCTGTGGTGGCTAGTCATAGAGGA
>NW_018408824.1:251634-252090 GCF_002113885.1 Mizuhopecten yessoensis
ATAGAGGAGACAGACGTCTGTGGCGGCTAGTCATAGAGCAGTCAGACGTTTGTGGCAGCTTAATATAAGTAAAAGAGGTAGGTGTCTTATGAAGTAAAACGTTGTGAAAAAGACAAATTACGGATTTTTCATAGAGAGTTGACTTGGCAATCAGTTTATGATATGTACAGATGAGAGCTAAAAGAACAAAAGTATGTTGTATTTGTTATCAATTTTTATTTGATTATTGAGATCCTGATAGCTATCGAGATTGTTATAACAAACACAAACGTCATCGTTGATGATATTCACATTTTCCTGGAAAAGTTGGAGAAACAGAATTCTGGTTGTAACTGCTGAATGTGAAGGGAAACATCATGTCTGGTGTGACTTCCGGTGAAGGAAACGTCCACTGTGATGCAATGTATGTCAACTGTGGTACAATGTAAACGTCCACTGTGGTACAATGTAAACGTC
>NW_018408824.1:259837-300845 GCF_002113885.1 Mizuhopecten yessoensis
GATAACGTTGTCTTTACGAATTAACCGTGTGTTTTGACGTAGTATTATTCTATCTTCACATTGAGATAATTATATATATGGCAATTCATATACAGTAAATACTACGTGACACTTTAATAACACCACTCAGTGTTTTCCTATATACGACCTGGAAACGTTGCAGTGACCCTTTCACCTGGTTAGGGTTAGAGTGTCATGACTGAAAGGTATTTCCGCTTGTACATTTGGCATGAACATAATCATATTTGTTTTTACATATTGTGTATGTCGCTCGCGATAAACACCTAGTGTTAAGAATTTAAACTTGAGCCTGGTAAATATAGATAAAGTGTTTAACTGTCACCAAGGTGTCTCTCCTTTACGTGTATGTGTTGATTGTAACACTTGCTTTGTTCCTGGGGAGGGGGGGGGGGTATGTTTTATTAGTGTAATATGTGCTAAGGCGTTTTTATTATTAATTACTGCTTCGTCCCTTTCCTGTTTCTTCCATTGGCAATTTGTTGTTTTTTTATTGTAAATTCTACGCCATTAAAGTTTACTACTTCCTTATTCAAATAATACACTTGCCACCCACATAATGAGTTATATGTTTCCGCCTGTTATTTAATCCAATTTTGGTTTCAAGCTTAAGATGAGCATCATCTTTATCCAGGTGTTAATGAAGGATTTAACAGTTAACATAAGATAAGGAAAAGTAAACTCGATCCAATGGGGCTAATACACAGCAGCTGCGTCTACACAAACATATAGTATATCAAGTAGAGGAACACCGGTTTACCTTAGATACGTAAAACAAGCTAACTAAGATAAAGAGATAATTACAATCATCGTTTACCATGACGTTTTTCTCAATTAAACGATTTACATTAAATACAGTGTCTGGTAAACGCGTCGAAATACTGCAGCCTATGAAACCTACCTCTAGATACGTGAGGACAGGTGTCAAATTGGATCTCTGTTATCAACGGCAGATAAGATTGAGGTTGATAAACGGTTCAGACACGAACATTTCAGTATGATGAATGTGGCTATTTTCTAGTTATCACCTATGATGAATGACTTTTTAAAATCATTATCGGAAATGTGAGATTTTTCGAAAATATCTTTATCTATAAAACGACCGTGATTTACGTAGTACAGCTATCGTCAATATCAAATATAAAAAAAAAACATCAAAGTACTTGTAATGTTACCGCAAGTGTATACTTAAGACATACATAATATCAAACAGTTCATGATAGGCTTTTAATTATGTTGCTTTGGCTTATAATCACATCATCTGCTTGTCTTTTTTCTTCGCGATTATCACACTCGTTGACGTCAATCGATGGGTTGTTCTAAAACATTAAACATATTCATTTCTATTAACAACTACGAAAAGTACATTGTTCATCCCCATTTTATTTGTATTTTACTGTTGTGAAAGATGTAAGTCGCTTCTTCGGGTTTGCTTATTGCGAGCTCACTACGTCTGGGCTGCCATTTATTTTCTCGGACCTGGATTTGACCCCGCTGGTCATTTCCCTCGTAACGTTTTGATGTAAACGCTTCACGTTACTATGTCATACGTTGCACATTATTATAGGTGCTGTACACAATACGATAAAGCATTGTGTTTTATCATTGTCAACACTATGCGTTATTATTTTAGATGCTGTTTTGACAGACATCATACCAACAAGCATATCTAGAGACTGTCTGTTATCAACTTGTCTGTTAGTTGGTTTTACATCTACTATGAATCTTGCCCTTTTATATCCCTAGGGATTGGATGGAGTTTTGTCATATTCATTGCCACAATGTACATGAACAAAAATCCATTCAATTCCTATATTTACCTTACGATGAACTAAAATAAAGAAGTTACAATACTTTTTGTAGATATTTTTTTTTAATATTAGTATTGATCAGAAAACCATAAAAAGGACCAGACAGAACTCCAGCCTACACACAAACTTCAAATGTTCGACTTCCGCAGATCACCGGATTGTGTTGAAAAGAAAACATATATCTAGAATCGAATAATAACTAACACTTGATATTTCTTTAATTTTTGAAAGATGTATCTTATTTGATGTGTCTTTTTCGCATTACACACCGCATATTATATATTTTAAAAAGTTTATGTCCGCACTATTTCAAATCATCGGTCGCCATAGTAACCATCCAGGTCACTCGTCGGCCGAGTACCCGTCGGCAGTAGACATTGAGCTCATTTGAAGTTAAATGTACAGCCGTTGAATGTACTGTTTACCAAAAAACCTGCAGATGTAAATGATGATAAGTTGCTGGATGAAGTGCCCTGTATCTGCAAGTTGATGTCACGGGGATTACTCAGCCGGAGGTTTGGATGTTAGAAAGTTCGTGACCACGAGGAACCGATTGCGAGTCGGAAGTCAGTATTTTTATTTAAAATATGACAATGTTAAATATATTTGTTTTGTTTTAAATTAGATAGAATAATAATAATAGCACAATGGTGCACCATTCGTGATTTTTGTAATGTTTATTAATATTTCTCGCAACTACGTTATCTCAGAAACGGTACTATGCGTAGAAATCAGCTGACGTGTTGCATTAATAGCGTTTTCATAGTCGAATGGCAGTTGTTTTTAGTTGAAAGACTTATGTACAGAACTGATATCAAGAATGTAAATATATGTTTATAAGTAATGCAAGTAAATTGATTTATAGTAAAATAATGTAAACGTTTTGATGGTGCAAATCTGACTTTCGAAGATTAATGTTGACCAAAATAATGGAAACGTATTACCACACGCCGAAATGGGCATACATTGTTAACGGTAGTTCACATATAAAGCATTAGAAAAACGTTTAAATATTTGTAAACTCATAACGATAAATCCGGTGATCTTTTTAGCATTTGAAAATTTACCGAGTTCTACGGAATAGAATGAGAAACCCGTCCGTCGTTGTTAAACAATTACACACTATATAAACTAAGCATAAAACAGTATGTCGAAGTGACCTTTTCATCAAATAACAGTAAAGGAAATGTGACTTTTATCAAATTAAATGTACTATACACACATTAATCTAATTACAACGTGATATGTACAAGTTCAATACCGTGTTCTCTTCATCTGGTTACTGTATTGGATATGTTGGCAGCGTTGAATTATCAGAACCCACTTGCTTCAATTAGGAGAGTACGGTAATACGGTTTCTATCCATTCCCATCTGATCACAAGTCTATGATAAGAACCCACTTGCTTCAGGTTTAGGAGAGTGAATACGGTACACATCGTCAGTCGGTGAAAAAAAAGGAACTACATCGTATCGAAGAGTAGCGAACCCGATTTCAAACTACAAAACTGCACAACATTAATAAAGCTGAGATTGAATTTAAATGCAAAAAGTTGCCAGGAGAGGGCACGAACCTAAGTGGTTGGATGCCAACTATTTCTCTGTGATATGAATCTTAGTGGTGGGATGCCTACTATTTCTCTGTGATATAAAGCTTAGTGGTCGGATGCCTACTATTTATCTGTGATATGAAGCTTCGTGGCCGGATGCCTACTATTTATCCGTGATATGAACCTTATATTAGTGGTCGGATGCCTACTATTTCTCTATGATATGAACCGTAATGGTCGGATGCCTACTATTTCTCTGTGATATGAAGCTTAGTGGTCGGATGCCTACTGTTTATCTGTGATATGAAGCTTAGTGGTCGGATGCCTACTATTTATTTGTGATATGAACCTTAGTGGTCGGATGCCTACTATTTCTCTGTGATATGAAGCTTAGTGGTCGGATGCCTACTATTTCTCTGTGGTATGAAGGTTGATATTTTTATTATGCGCATCAATGTGCCTGGCTGTTCCTTTGTCGCTTACTATGTCCTCGCTTTGAGGACATTGCATTAATTACATTTTGCATAGATTTCCATTGCAGGTGTCGTCGATGAAATAACATAATTCGCTTTCCCTGTCTAAGTAGCTGTTCTTATCCTCATTGTTCGAATTATGGTTATGTTAACATTTCGGTATTCTCTATCAACCTGTTGATATGTATGTAAAACAACTCATTTACATAGTTTACTGTCTGGGACGTCTGTCAGGAATTGTGTTATTGTTCACAATCTAAAATATCCGTCATCAATATTTTATCATAGTTTACCATCTGTTACTGTAATTGTTTACATCTGTTACGTCCGGCAAGAGTGTGTTATTGGTTATGTAATATGTGTTTGATATTGGCTGATTCTTCATTCTTGAAACATACCATGACTGTCCTGACCATCTTTATGATTGTATCTTACCATATTTTAATAATGATATTAATCCTCGCCTTAGACATCATAGAAACTCTACAGTTTACTTTGTGCAGAACCAACTTGTATAAAAATAGCTTTTTTCCTAGAATGATGTCTCTATGGAATAGGCCAAACTGTATTTTTCCAAAACTCACTTCATTGAGCCAGTTAAAACTGGAATTACTTAAGGAAAGCACATACGTTTTGCAACCATCTAATTGTACGGATATTTTAAAATACGGTGGCTCCAGGAAGTTGAATATAACATTATGTCAACTACGGAATAAAATCAGCCAATTAAAATCAGATTTATATAATGATCATCTTACAGATAACCCTAAGTGTGACTGTGGTTTTATTATTGAAGATGCAAATCACTTCTTCAATTGCCCCAAATATAAAGATGAAAGACAAGTTTTATTCAATGTGTTATCTAATTATAACGAAATTGACAACATCATCTTAAATGCAATGTACTGTTACTTTCACTAAGGGTGATATGAACCTGAGCAGTGAATCAAATACATTTATTCTCTCATGTGTTCTGGAGTTTTTTTGACAAATCTGGAAGATTTTAACTTAAACTATACTAAAAATTATATTACAATGTGTTTGTATTTGCTATGTTATAACAATAACTCTGGTGTAATTGGGAAGGATGGCACTGTGTATAGTGACAGTGTCTTTGAAGTGCCTCCAACCAAACACTAGGCTATTAATAATTGAAGTAAATAGACTATATTAATTGAAATGGTAAAATCTATGATATTCTAGTTACATGTATTATTTTCTGTGAACATGTATTAAATGGTTCTAGTATTCTCCTATTCATTCGAACATATACTACATCTTCTCTATAATACTCTCTCTCTATATATATGTATATATGAATGTATGAAATGTGTGTATTTTCTCTGGAAAGGGCTTTTATAGGCAATGCCTGTGCCTAATCCAATTGTGGTTTTTTTAATACAATAAAATTGATTTGAAATGAAATACCCTGATGTATCAGATTATATAACGTCTGTCAATTCTCACCGTTTACATTGATTAATCATCGTTTGATAACTTGAACAAAACTACGAGCTTGCAAACAAGGTTTATCAGGAACACGTTCCTGTTGATTTAAATTTACGAAAGCAAAGTATGAACAATGTATCTTCATCATATACTCCTCCTTTTTAGTTTGATTCTTGTTATGAAGTAAGGTACATCGCAGATGTTTTTGTATTTCAACCTGTATTTCAGATTATATCTGTGTTTACGGTTTCTGATTTCGATATTACCGATCTTATACATATCCAATTTAGTTTGTTAAAGAAGATATACATGCAATGTGCAAACACATTTTATTTTTCAAAATAAAAACAAAAACAAACAAAACGAAAGTCGATGACGGAAACCGAACATTTACAATATTGTTTATGACCCCAGAAATCTCACACATTGAGATGATAGATATTGTCGATCCAATGGAGATACAGAGGCAGAAAAGCAGCGTGGCAGCCACTGAGTATCACTTAGGTGGGCCTGATGCATACTAGCGTTCGTCAACATCATCAGGAGTATTCTCGCCAAACGACGCTATTTATTGACAGTTATTACTGTCTTGGTTTTCCCAATTAGTGAGGAAGGAAACACCTCAGATTGTGTGGTAAATGAGCATGAACGGGAGTATGCATGTTCATGTTTACAAGTAAAAATAAAATAGATCCATGAAATCTAATTCTAATATCTCTTCTTATATATTCTGTTTGGTTTTTTTTTAAATTTAAAGTTTATGGCTTTATTTCTTCCCTTTAGAAATCTAATGATTTTAATCAGCACATCCGAATTCGAGTATCAGTTGTAACAGATTAAGTATATCTGTGTAATTGGATACAAAATAAGCATATGCCAATGTTCAATAACGGTTGTATTAACTTCCTTATACAACTTATGTACATTTTTATGTGTTTTTTTGTGACGCGACTTATTTGATGTTTACTAGTGATTTATACTTATTGTATTTCTTGAGGTATACTAGCTTTATTTCCTGACGTATCCGGGTGTACTAGCTATATTTCCTGACGTATCTGGGTGTATTAGCTATATTTCCTGACGTATCAGGGTGTATTAGCTATATTTCCTGACGAATCTGGGTGTACCAGCTATATTTCCTGACGTATCTGGGTGTACCAGCTATATTTCCTGACGTATCTTGGTGTATTAGCTTTATTTCCTGACGTATCCGGGTGTATTAGCAATATTTCCTGACGTATCTGGGTGTACCAGCTATATTTCCTGACGTATCTTGGTGCATTAGCTATATTTCCTGACGTATCTTGGTGTATTAGCTTTATTTCCTGACGTATCCGGGTGTATTAGCTATATTTCCTGACGTATCCGGGTGTATTAGCTATATAACCTGACGTATCCGGGTGTATAAGCTATATTTCCTGACGTTTCTGGGTGTACCAGCTATATTTCCTGACGTATCCGGGTGTATTAGCTATATTTCCTGACGTATCTTGGTGTATTAGCTATATTTCCTGACGTATCCGGGCGTATTAGCTATATAACCTGACGTATCCGGGTGTATTAGCCATATTTCCTGACGTATCTGGGTGTACCAGCTATATTTCCTAACGTATCCGGGTGTATTAACTATATTTCCTGACGTATCTGGGTGTATTAGCTATATTTCTTGACGTATCTGGGTGTACCAGCTATATTTCCTAACGTATCCGGGTGTATTAGCTATATTTCCTGACGTATCTGGATGTATTAGCTATATTTCCTGAAGTATCTGGGTGTACTAGCTATATTTTCTAATGTATCTGGATGTATGCGCTATATTTCCTGACGTATCTGGGTGTACCAGCAATATTTTCTGACGTATCCGGGTGTATTAGCTATATTTCCTGTCATATCTGGATGTATTAGCTATATTTCCTGACGTATCTGGGTGTATTAGCTATATAACCTGACGTATCGGGGTGTATAAGCTATATTTCCTGACGTTTCTGGGTGTACCAGCTATATTTCCTGACGTATCTTGGTGTATTAGCTATATTTCCTAACGTATCCGGGTGTATTAGCTATATTTCCTGGCGTATCTGGGTGTACCAGCTATATTTCCTGACGTATTCGGGTGTGTTAGCTATATTTCCTGACGTATCTGGATGTATTAGCTATATTTCCTGAAGTATCTGGGTGTACTAGCTATATCTTCTAATGTATCTGGATGTATGCGCTATATTTCCTGACGTATCTGGGTGTACCCGCTATATTTCCTGACGTATCCGGGTGTATAAACTATATTTCCTGACGTATCTTGGTGTATTAGCTATATTTCCTAACGTATCCGGGTGTATTAGCTATATTTCCTGTCATATCTGGATGTATTTGCTATATTTCCTGACGTATCTGGATGTATTAGCTATAGTTCCTGACGTATCTGGATGTACCAGCTATATGTTCTAATGTATCTGGATGTATGAGCTATATTTTCTGACGTATCTGGGTGTATTAGCTATATTTCTTGACGTATCTGGGTGTACCAGCAATATTTTCTGACGTATCCGGGTGTATTATCTATATTTCCTGTCATATCTGGATGTATTAGCTATATTTCCTGAAGTATCTGGGTGTACTAGCTATATCTTCTAATGTATCTGGATGTATGCGCTATATTTCCTGACGTATCTGGGTGTACCCGCTATATTTCCTGACGTATCCGGGTGTATAAACTATATTTCCTGACGTATCTTGGTGTATTAGCTATATTTCCTAACGTATCCGGGTGTATTAGCTATATTTCCTGACATATCTGGGTGTATAAGCTATATTTCCTGACGTATCTGGGTGTAGTGTATTAGCTATATTTCCTGACGTATCTTGGTGTATTAGCTATATTTCCTAACATATCCGGGTGTATTAAATATATTTCCTGACGTATCTGGGTGTATTAGCTATATAACCTGACGTATCCGGGTGTATTAGCCATATTTCCTGACGTATCTGGGTGTACCAGCAATATTTTCTGACGTATCCCGGTGTATTAGCTATATTTCCTGTCATATCTGGATGTATTTGCTATATTTCCTGACGTATCTGGATGTATTAGCTATAGTTCCTGACGTATCTGGATGTACCAGCTATATGTTCTAATGTATCTGGATGTATGAGCTATATTTTCTGACGTATCTGGGTGTATTAGCTATATTTCCTGACATATCTGGGTGTATAAGCTATATTTCCTGACGGATCTGGGTGTATTAGCTTTATTTCCTGAAGTTTCTGGGTGTGTACCAGCTATATTTCCTGACGTATCTTGGTGTATTAGCTATATTTCCTAACGTATCCGGGTGTATTAGCTATATTTCCGGACGTATCGGGGTGTACCAGCTATATTTCCTGACGTATTCGGGTGTATTAGCTATATTTCCTGACGTATCTGGGTGAGCTATATTTCCTGACGTATCTGGGTGTAGTGTATTAGCTATATTTCCTGACGTATCCGGGTGTCTGACGTATCTGAGTGTATTAGCTATATTTCCTGACGTATCCGGGCGTATTAGCTATATTTCCTGACGTATCTGGGTACGTATCTGGGTGTATTAGCTATATTTCCTGACGTATCCGGGTGTCTGACGTATCTGAGTGTATTAGCTATATTTCCTGACGTATCTGGATGTATTAGCTATATTTCCTGACGTATCTGGATGTACCAGCTATATTTTCTAATGTATCTGGATGTATGAGCTATATTTTCTGACGTATCTGGGTGTACCAGCTATATTTTCTGACGTATCTGGGTGTATTAGCTATATTTCCTGACGTATCTGGATGTGCCAGCTATATTTTCTAATGTATCTGGATGTATGCGCTATATTTCCTGACGTATCTGGGTGTATTAGCTATATTTCCTGACATATCAGGGTGTATCAGCTTTATTTCCTGACGTATCTGGGTGTATCAGCTATATTTCCTGACGTATCCGGGGGTATTAGCTATATTTCCTGACGTATCTGGGTGTACCAGCTATATTTCCTAATGTATCTGGGTGTACCAGCTATATTTCCTGACGTATCCGGTTGTATTAGCTATATTTCCTGACGTATCCGGGTGTATTAGCAATATATCCTGACGTATCCGGGTGTATTAGCCATATTTCCTGACGTATCTGGGTGTACCAGCTATATTTCCTAATGTATCTGAGTGTACCAGCTATATTTCCTGACGTATCTGGGTGTATCAGCTATATTTCCTGACTTATCCTGGTGTATTAGCTATATTTCCTGACGTATCTGGGTGTACCAGCTATATTTCCTAATGTATCTGGGTGTACCAGCCATATTTCCTGACATATCTGGGTGTACCAGCTATATTTCCTGACGTATCTGGGCGTATTAGCTATATTTCCTGACATATCAGGGTGTATCAGCTTTATTTCCTGACTTATCTGGGTGTATCAGCTATATTTCCTGACGTATCCGGGGGTATTAGCTATATTTCCTGACGTATCTGGGTGTATTAGCTATATTTCCTGTCATATCTGGGTGTATTAGCTATATTTCCTGACGTATCTGGGCGTATTAGCTATATTTCCTGACATATCAGGGTGTATCAGCTTTATTTCCTGTCGTATCTGGGTGTATCAGCTATATTTCCTGACGTATCCGGGGGTATTAGCTATATTTCCTGACGTATCTGGGTGTACCAGCTATATTTCCTAATGTATCTGGGTGTACCAGCCATATTTCCTGACGTATCTGGGTGTACCAGCTATATTTCCTGACGTATCTGATGTATATCCGTTATAGTTTATAAGGTTAAATATAAAACATGTGAGTAAAAATAATTAATTAAAACATATTTTTATATATATATCTGATTTCACAGAACATATCCAACAATGACACTGACTACAACGACTCGCTAATCGATTAAAACGCTAAAACTACAATCAATGTTGGTATTTTACAGCAAATACTGATAAATGAAATGTTAAATTGATAAACCCTTTAAGGAGTTTCCACCCTTCGTAATACACATGTTTTTCTTGTCGTATTTTCGTGTCGTCATTTCCGTATTGCGTATCGGGCATTCCATTACCGTAGTGTAAATTATAGTAACACCGGGTAAACAATAGTACACGTGCGTGACGTGATATGTCAACACCCGATATATAGACTTAACTTGGAAATGTGTAATCACACGTACTTCAGAAATAAAGCTTATGATACAAAGACATTAATTAACTCACGGGAAAACACTGACATACGATCAGACGACTTCAAGAAGGTCGTATATGAGGCGCCTGGAATGCAGACTGATGTGTTTTGTTTACCGACCTCACCTGTACGTATCACGTGCTAACAGTAGTTCACAAGCTCTTGGTCGCTACGACTTTTGTTGTCGAGCGAGTTACGCTCTGTCAGATAAATCGGTTCACAAATGCAATTACAATAACTCTGTGAAAATAGTGGTTTGTAAAATATCAAGATCCCTATAAAATGCAAGTGCATGTGCGTGCACGTAATAACGGCATACCATGCGATAGCCTATGGTTACATATGTACCTGACATGTTAATATACCATGCGTACGCAGGCTATGGAATAATGTCCAAAGTGTACATGATTGAGAGTAATTTTGTTCCATAAAAGAACAGTAAATTGACAAATAAATATAGTAATTGAATTTATTTCCGTCGTTTTTGGTATATTAAATAAAATAAGTGTCATTGTATAAATTCTATCCCTCTGCAAAAAGTTCCGATTTTTTTCAAGGTAGACAACTCTAGATCTCATCAGGATCAAAATAATTGTAAAATGTAAAATAAATTAATTATAAAGACTTTGTGTGTATTTGGTTCAATTTTTCACTCTTTTTGTATGTAACTTTGTGTCCTGTTTGATTTTGGCTTGTATTTAGTAACTTTTATCCATATAGTTTCAATAAAAAACGCTTTTTGTAACATGTTGTAGATATTTTATGATAAAAAAATATTTGTAGGGTTGATTAGCAATGTTTCTTTTCATTATTTTATTGTTGTAATAGTTTTGAACAATGCCACACGCTCAAAAAATGTAAGTGTTGAATTTGACAAAAAATCAAATTTTCGGTATTTTTTACAAATAAATCCCCAGTTTATCGGAATGCTTAGATTTTCATAAAATCAACTCTACATAGTGACATAACCATCATGTGAAACTTTCATTGAATTCTGATGGCTAATTGCGAAACGGTGGAGCCTCCTTAAGAGACAAGTTTACTTTATTTTCACATTTCGTCTGTGATATCTAACAGTAGTGGTACAGTAACTGTCCTAGTTATGCAACACACAACTCTGTATTCCACACCCACAGGAATCTTAGTCTCTGGAACGCGCTTGCTTGGCACACATCAGATGCCTTCCGATGATGGTTTGATACAGCTCGATGTCTGATGACCCGCCATAGTGTAACGTAATTAATTGTCTCCCGACATCGGGTTGTCTACCTCTGGTGTTTGATTTGGGGGAACAAACGGGATATAAATCAGTTCGATATGTGACATACCTGCACACTTTCTTTTCCATTAAAGACTTATTATGCGAAAAAGCTAAACATGAGTCCAGCACACCCCACGGGTCATCACAAACAAAGCACATATGTCCATATATATATAAATACATCTAGCATTGTTTGAAACATTGCATGTTGCATGAAGCAAAGAGAAGATTTTGGCGTGGAGGATTTCTCAATCAAGTCACGCGGGCGAGTGTGAGTTTAAATTGGTAGCGTCTCCTCGATCGTAGACGGTGTAACGACAGTAATGATGAGCTGTCGTAAGATCCGGCGGTGTCGAAGAATAGCAGGAAAAACCTAGACCCACAACCCTTAACACGGCTCGATAAACACCGATACGTTTGAAGATGTATACAACAGCATAATGCTTGCACTAGTAGAACGACTACAGACTCACATTTGGAGAGCTTACATGGCTTCATTCCTGGCATTTTTAAACACATTAGTGATATTTGAATAGTTAACATAGAAACGGACCGTTTATGAAGCCTATGTGATCTCCCTATAACGTATCGGTGTGTGTTTGCATTGCGACAGCAATTCTCTAAAACGAGAGGGTATACCTTGGATATGTACCAAGAGTATAGGTTACATCCCTGTCATTTTATGGAAGGGTGAAAAAGGGGTCATGTGCACCGATACAATGCTGCTGCCGACAGTAACACTCATAGAGATCTAGAACCAGCGATACACTGGGACCCATAGGGTAAATGCTGGGGAATACAAAGAGGTCTCACAATACAGGGTCGTACATTTGTACCCTGCAGATGAAGCTTTATACGTATGATTTGTTACCTATGTAGCTTACCGACACAATATTAATTCTGTTATCTCTGTTTCCATTTACGCAAATTTTGCAAATAATGATGTTTCATATTAGCTTTTGAAGATGACAAAATATGATGATATACATGTACTATGTCTGTGCAACAGCGTAGAGGTATCCACATGCTCTATACATATATATACCCGCTACATCGACACATTATCAGTGCATATAAAACTGTCTTGCTACAAAGATTGAGAAACAGCCACAATCACATTGACACATTAGTTAATGATGATCAAATCATTCATCGCAAAAATAATCGCCATTAGTTCAATGGTATCCCAGTCATCGATGTATACGGCAGCTATTGATTCAATGAAAGGTCAAACAGGCACCGTTATATAAACATGATTGGTTGTATAAGATAACAGGCACAGCTTTAAAGAAAGCATCTGTTCAAATAATTAGTTCTCGCAACATACAATGACATATCAGATTATATAACGCCTGCTAATTGTTACCGTAATGAAGGTCAAATTCTTAATATTATTAAATGTAGAATGCATGACATTTTTTAACAGGAGTTTTCTAGATTTAATTAATTCATCTGCTAATTGTTCTCTTTATAAATGGATCTGTGGTATTTTTTGTCTGAAACAGTATTTAATTTAACCTATTGGATTACAAAATATAAAAACAAATTGCTAAAATTCGGTTGTCATCGCATCCGTTGAATATTGAAACGGGTAGATTTCATGGTTTAGAGAGAAAAGATAGAATTTGTATATATTGTAACACTGGCGTTTTTGAAGATGAATATCATTCTATTATTAGTCATTATACTGATTTAAGAAACCGTTTCATTCAAAAATATTATCATAAAAAACCTAGTACAATGTATGGCAAAATGTTTAGATTTGATGACAACGAGAAATAATAAGGAACTTTATAATTTAGCCAAATATCTGAACCAATGTCAAAAAAGGAGATGTAATACTGTTTAAGATTAAAGGAATCACTCTCTACACTTTCTCTGTGATTTTGTCGTATATGCATGGTCGGAAGGTTGTATTCTCTGTACTCCTATATATATATATGTGTACTGTATAATTTGCACTGTATATATGCACTGTACTGATAAACCGCAAGGTTTAAGGTAATAAAGAATGAATGAATGTTTATATTTATGACAATATAGCGTAAACATATATTTTATTTTATTTATAATAACACCAATTTTTATTCTAATGCTAATGAAAACAACTTTAACCCAATGAGGAGTAAAACAGTCACCGCTACGTTAACATAATTAGTTAATGGAAATGAAATCTGTCATCGCCAAAAAGGCGCCATTAGTTCAAAGAAATACCAAGCATCGATATATATGGCAACCATTTCTTCTTAGAAGAGACAGACAGTCAGCACTATATAAATATGACAGGTGATATAAGACAACAGGCATAGTTCAATGAAGATAAAACAAATACTGCTAAATACTAATACTTAGTTCATACATAGTTTCTCAAACGAGAAAATAGTCATCGCTACTAAGACACTATTCGTCCAATGAGAACACAGTATTCACTACGTAGACACAGGTCGTCCAATGAGAAAACAGTATTCACTACATAGACACAGTTCGTCCAATGAGAAAACAGTCATCGCTACATAAGCATCAACAATTCATAATAGATGAAGCAACAAGCAATCATCATTTAAGCATTGAACTGTTTTTGTATGGTATTTATGATCTATTTGAATGACACAGATTTGCAAGCAAACAACATAATGCGCGCTAGCCATAAATACCATACAAAAACAGTTCAATACTTATATTTTCGTTTTCTCTGCCTCTTATGTTCTTTTTTAACTTATCATTTATATTTAAAATTAAAAATGCCCGCCTTATCGACAGTCCACAAAATTTCGTTCAATAGTTTGAACAGCGTATTGTCGCGTGCTGATTGGCAAACAAAGTACATGTAATACTTTGAAATTTTAACAAACACTTCAATTTTATTCCACAATTCAGTATCAATACAATTGCGTATGATATGTCTATAGGGTGATTTAAGTTTATCAATAGAACTCTGAGCTGAAAGTTAGATTTGAAACTGTTTCGATTTTTCCCCGGAACAAATTTCGCGCATGGACAAATACAGTGAACACCGTAAATCCGACCTTGCCCTCCAAGAGGGAGTTATTTTTGGAAGTTAATTTGAACTTTTCTCTTTGCTCATTTTGTGAAGAATCCAGGCGTGAACGTATTTGTTTATTGTATGGGAACCTGACAACAGTTGGTAGATTCTATAACAGCCTCGTTATTTGACATGTCGTCAGAAACTGAGGAACCGTGGATGCGAGACGCGTGAAACTGATAGCGTTTGAAGTGAGTGATCTTGCGACGGAGCACAGGTTCGTTACAAATGTCTGAAATTTGTATGTGTGCTGTGAATCATATCAGTAGGTCTGTAACATATGTGTCAGTAGGTCTATAGAATATGTGTATCTCAGACATTTGTAACGAACCCCTGTTGATCAGTGCAGTGTAACAGACGATATTTCTGATAAATTGAATGAGCGTTAAAATTATTGTTTCCATTGCCGGCAATGGTGATTTCAACCGGTGTGCATTTTGTACGATATTGCAGACCTTGGTCTTGTTTTCGTTGTAATAAAAGTGTTTTTTATTTTATTTTTTATTTTGTACATACATTTACAATGACATTGTCAAATCTCACAATGCCCAGCGATAGTTCAGCAGCCGTCATGTTTATTTATATTGGATATTGTAGTTCCGGTCTGTGTTGTATTAATATGCTAAGAAGTGTGTCTCGTGATGCATGGTAATTAAAGTCCCATCAACGACACAGCTTTCAAAGAGGCTATATAGTGACAATGCCTTGCAAATGTAAATATTCAATATTAGGAATCATTGCAATATGAAAACAGTCCCCTTTATACAGACGTTATTAGCATATTGTATTAATGAGATAACAGTCACAGTTTGATAGACTCATTTCGTTCAATTTTGACACTTTTTATAGATAATCCAGATAAACCTAATTCCATGAAACTAAATATGGCCATCCGTACTGATGTTTGTGTTTGTAAGAGAACAATGTGAAATATAGTTAATGTTTTAAAAAATATATATCAAATTAAAATGTCTCATAATACTTGCTACTGAAGTGATGAAAAGCAAGCAAAATGCGTTAGGTAAAAGTAGAGGCATTTTATGAGCATAAATTGATTTACAATATAAAGAAAAAAATGATAAAAATATACAATTCGAGCTGATGGAAAGCGTCGGCTTTTTACTTTACCCTTCACTAAATTGAATGCTGCTTTTGAAAGGATTCATACAGTATAACAAAGAGGCCAGGAATACTCCGTTACAAGTTATACTAATACTATAGATTGCCCTGAATGTAACTCGCTGTTAACGTTTAAACACTTTGTAGCAGCAGACTGATGTAACATATGTCAGCTCAGTATTGCAGTAAGCATGCTCGACATGCTCGCACTATTCATTGCAGCACACGGAAGAGCATCAACACTATTCGTATAATCAGGAACGAGTTAGTTAATTCTTTCGTAGGCTAGTACAATTCAGGGAGACAATGACCTCAGTATAAACATTTACATACCCCACATCACCAAAGGCCGACATGACATCGTACTGTTATTATCAACCAACTACGGCCACACGCTATTGGTTTATGGGGATCGTATGAGGTGTCTTACACATTGTCATATAAACAAGTTTGAGAAAGATATTTTCACCCAAACATGTCTTCTTGTTCCTTAACATTGTCGATTCCGATGTTGGATATGAGACACTTTATAAACACTTTTACAAGGCGGCCATATTGAATTCCAAATGACACGCACTAGTAGCATGAGCGTGATCTCCGGCGGGTTTTGTTTACTGTGTCTTGGCGCACCCTTATATACATATATATATACATATAAAATCCGTTCATTTTTACTGTGTGTTGGCGCACCCCTATATACATGTATTTACATATAGACTCCGTTTGTTTACTGTGTCTTGGCGCACCCTTATATACATGTATAAACATATAGAATCCGTTTGTTTTTAATGTGTCTTGGCGCACCCCTATATACATGTATAAACATATAGAATCCGTTTGTTTAATGTGTCTTGGCGCACCCTTATATACATGTATATACATATAGAATCCGTTTGTTTTTAATGTGTCTTGGCGCACCCCTATATACATGTATATACATACAGAATCCGTTTGTTTTTAATGTGTCTTGGCGCACCCTTATATACATGTATATACATACAGAATCTGTTTGTTTTTAATGTGTCTTGGCGCACCCCTATATACATGTATATACATACAGAATACGTTTGTTTTTAATGTGTCTTGGCGCACCCTTATATACATGTATATACATACAGAATCCGTTTGTTTTTAGTGTGTCTTGGCGCACCCTTATATACTTGTATAAACATATAGAATCTGTTTGTTTTTTATGTGTCTTACCACACCCTTATATACATGTATATACATACAGAATCCGTTTGTTTTTAATGTGTCTTGGCGCACCCTTATATACATGTATATACATAAAGAATCCGTTTGTTTGAATGTGACTTGGCGCACCCTTATATACATGTATATACATATATAATCCGTTTGTTTTTAATGTGTCTTGGCGCACCCTTATATACATGTATAAAGATACAGAATCCGTTTGTTTTTAATGTGTCTTGGCGCACCCTTATATACATGTACAGTGTATATACATAAAGAATCCGTGTGTTTTAAATGTGTCTTGGCGCACCCTTCCGTTTGTTTTTAATGTGTCTTGGCGCACCCTTATTCAAATTCCAAGCTGATGTTCCGTTTATGCATAACAGCGCGAAGGCATAGTTTTAACGATTGTGTTAACTTATGCTAAGACATTCTTTTATTTTATATTCCTACAACAATAATCAATTTACATTTTCTACAATTTTACGATATTTATTTCATTATTTTTTTTATCTTATTCAATTAGTTATCAAAGTAATGGCTGCGCCTTACAATGGTAACAAGTGCTTATCTTATAACTGACGTTTTATATTTGGAGTTGCATATCGATTTTTGGTTTTGCCAACATCCGCAATAGATGCTCCATATTTACATACTTCATATTTCATTTGGAACAAATTCTTATTGCAAACAACCTAAGAAACGTTAATTATATAAATGCAGTGTCTATTCACCATTGCTTCACCACAAGCACATATGTTTTCGTATACTTTTTTGACCATACCGTGATGACAGTTTGATTTCATCATCGCCCTTGAACGCTTATTCTAGAGGATGAGATAAAACATCCATCAGCAGAAACAAGCGCTCTTCTCATAAATATTAATTTGCAACTATGCATGGTGTGTGCATGTCGAATTGTTAGAGTTTTCCCATTAATCAGCGTCTTAAAAAGCAGATATATTGGGACACTAACTTCCCGTCCAACAATTTATGTTTCTAATTCTTTCAGCAGTTGAAACATCTTCTTATCTGTGTACCATTCGTTATCTTGTTTCTGTGCCGAGTTTTTCCTCTGAAGATTGAATTAGTACCAAATTATAAACATTTAACGATGTATCTGGTCTGTAATGAATTAATGAGACTGATATCCACTGTTCACTTAGAGGAATGGGATCTTTAACTCTGGAAAGTTCTGGAAGTGAAATTAATTGCGTTTTGGAGTAGGGATGAGTTGTTAGGCAAGCAGTAAAGGGGAAACACAATAGAATGTATAAACGCAAAAAGATTGCTTTGTTGGGAGGGAAGGGTGGGGTCAATATACTATGAGAAAGATATGTGTTGCCATGTTAATAGCTAGGTGACATCTTGCCGAGTCTCTGTCACGTAGAATTTACGTTGTCTTAATCACTCGTCCCCGAAATAATTATGAAAATATTCCATTTCATTTCTGTTTCTTTTGCATACAACATCAATATAGTTGGACTGATTTGTTGACACCTTTCCGGAACTATCAACACGACTCCTATTTGCTCGTTACACAAATCTGGATCCCAACTCCCTTTAAATATCACCGTGTTTCTGTGTAAGGCGATAATTATAAAGAACCTTTCCAATGTCTGTCTATCATTTCCGCAAAATCTCCAGTCCCGATTTGATAAGACGCCAGTGTATTTCCTCGACAGACATTGCTGCAGAATGTATGAAACACGCTCGGTATAAATCAATGGCAGATTGCACCAGGTGAGTGGAAGTCAACTCCCGGCATGCATCCTTCACTGACGTAGCCTCATCTCTTGTGACAGTGTTTATGTCAGTGCTAGACACGCAGGCACATACTTGTCTTTTTCTGGTATGAACGTGTAGTTAAATTTCTTGGGAGGGGGGGGGGGGGGATATTCATATCAACAAAGAGAAGCAGTGGGAGAAGACCATGATATTGGTTAACGTTATTTTTACTATCGTTTCCTTTTCGACACGAGTAGTAAGTTGGGGACAATCCTCTGAATATTGAATCTATTGCTATATGTAAACAGGTTGAGGAAGAAGTAAAAGTACTATCAAGAAATAGAAAAATCAGGATCGGAAACTCGAAGTGTTCGCGTTTATCATACAGAACAGTAGTACGTTGTCCTCGTTGATCGTTTTGAAAGGGTTGAGGTAAGTGGAGGTTTTAGGAGAGTTTGATTGTAGAGCTTATCTACGATTGACATGATCATTGATACTCATGTTAATCCCAATCATGTAAGTGAAACTAATCAGATCCGGGGATAATCTGTTATAACAGTAATGCAGGGCCTAGTACTTATCATAGTATGTAATAACAGTAATACAGGGCCTATTACAAGTGTTATATACCTATCATAGCATGTTATAACAGTAATACAGGCCCTAGAGCAAGAGTTATATACCTATCATAGTATGTAATAACAGTAATACAGGGCCTATTACAAGTGTTATATACCTATCATAGCAGGTTATAACAGTAATACAGGCCCTAGTGCCAGTGTTATATACCTATCATAGTATGTAATACCAGTAATACAGGGCCTAGTACAAGTGTTATATCCCTATCATAGCATGTTATAACAGTAATACAGGCCCTAGAGCAAGAGTTATATACCTATCATAGTATGTAATACCAGTAATACAGGGCCTAGTACAAGTGTTATATAATTATCATAGCATGTTATAACAGTAATACAGGCCCTAGCGCAAGTGTTATATACCTATCATAGTATGTTATAACAGTAATGCAGGGCCTAGTACAAGTGTTTTATACCGATCATAGCATGTTATAACAGTAATACAGGCCCTAGAGCAAGAGTTATATACCTATCATAGTATGTAATAACAGTAATACAGGGCCTAGTACAAGGGTTTTATACCTATCATAGCACGTTATAACAGTAATACAGGGCCTAGCACAAGTGGTATATACCTATCATAGTATGTTATAACAGTAATACAGGGCCTAGCACAAGTGTTATATACCTATCATAACATGTTATAACAGTAATACAGGGCCTAGCACAAGTGGTATATACCTATCATAGTATGTTATAACAGTAATACAGGGCCTAGCACAAGTGTTATATACCTATCATAGTATGTTATAATAGTAATACAGGGCCTAGTACAAGTGTTATATAATTATCATAGCATGTTATAACAGTAATACAGGCCCTAGCGCAAGTGTTATATACCTATCATAGTATGTTATAACAGTAATACAGGGCCTAGCACAAGTGGTATATACCTATCATAGTATGTTATAACAGTAATGCAGGGCCTAGTACTTATCATAGTATGTAATAACAGTAATACAGGGCCTATTACAAGTGTTATATGCCTATCATAGCATGTTATAACAGTAATAAAGGGCCTAGTACAAGTGTTATATACCTATCAGAGCATGTTATAACAGTAATACAGGGCCTAGCACAAGTGTTATATACCTATCATAGCATGTTATAATAGTAATACAGGGCATAGTACAAGTGTTATATACCTATCATAGCGTGTTATAACAGTAATACAGGGCCTAGCACAAGTGTTATATACCTATCATAGTATGTAATAACGGTAATACAGGGCCAAGCACAAGTGTTATATACATATCATAGCATGTGATAACAGTAATACAGGGCCTAGTACAATTAAGTGTTATATACATATACCTACATGTAAGAACAGTAATCCACAGTAATGGAAGGATGCATAGCAAATGTTTGTTTTTTCCGTGTACATAAGTAATTCGAACAGTGTTATTATGTCCACATACATTGATTGTTTCGAACAGTGTGTGATTGATGTTTGTTACACCTCAAGTGAATTTCTAGCTATTTGATTGGTTGGGAGAAAATTAAACAAAACTCTCTGTCACTCTCCGAAAATACATTGGTTTGAAGGGGCGCGGGTGATATTGCCATGAGACAGTGAAAAATATCACATGCGCAAAAAATGTGCGTGCACCGCTTCGTTTCCCCACCGTGATGGTCACAAGAACGTTTGACGGCAACAGCCAATTTCATCAAGCGCCGGTGTGATAGCGATTGTAAACAGCAGACTATCAACAAACAAGATGTCATTATCGAGGTTTGCTGCCGTTTCTGAGCTCCAAAGACTTTTGGTGTTACAAAATAGATATGACATTCATTAGCAGGGGACAGTGAATATTGTCAACCCGAGAAAACCATTGTCACCCGAGGCGAATATATTATCACATGTCTTTGGCTAGGGCATACTGCGATGTCATAAGTAGGATACTACTTACGTGTACTTAAAGATGCTGCGAATGGTAAAAACCGTGGGATCATATTCCTTCACCACTACACGTCACTTGAAACATTTGCATTTGTTTTTATTCTATTTGAAATATTATTTTATTTCATTATTTTCATTGCATGTAAAACTCTGGAACTACTTCGCACTGCGAAGAACGACAATACTATGATCGGCGTACTTTGGTTTTAACTAATATACAGTTACCTGATAGCCTCTATTTACGTACTGGAGTATTACGAATGTTGTGAAATTATTGTTTATACAATGAGAATCATCAGAAGAGTGTGTTTATTTGAATGTACACAAGACGAGTAATTAGAAAAGTATGTATTTTTACACATAATTCGAGCAGTATGCAATGTTGTTTACACAAGGATAGTAATTGGAACAGATGGTAAGTAAGTGAAAGCCATTTGAAAAATGTGAAGTAACGTTTACTCAATTGGATTTATAAAACTGTTTAAGCAGGAATGCTGTTAAGAAAGAGAAAGTTCACAGTCGTAAATCGCTTATTATACAGCTAAGTAGTGAGATGTATTGTATATACAAGTCAAGGAAAACCACACACATCGTTGAAATCGGCACACTCACTGTATAATAGACAGTATATGCTTGGAATGAACACCTTTTTGGGTGGCTTTTTATTGATAGCGAGCGCAGGGAGCTCTTTTTGTATCGTATGCGTGGTATATATATAGTTCAAGCAAAAGTCTATATATAGTAACACAAAACGAAACTAAAATACTATGCGATCTTTTTTCTTTACATCGTGCAGACGGACTTTAAAATTTGCGACGCTCTGATTGGTTATTAATAAATCAGAAGCTAAAAAATCACCGTTTTAAGCATCTCTGTGGGAACAGAAAATATGTTTCACATCGTAAGTAATTTGCGTGAACTTTGCAAACGTATTCGTTATGGTTTGAAATGTTTCTTCATTAAAACAGGTTTGAAAAATAAAGTTTTCGACGTTTTTGACGAATCAGGTAAGGTAATAGGATTGTGTCGCCATTTCTAAGTAGAATTTCTTCAAATTTTGTAATTATATTGCTTTGAAGTAAAGACAATTTTCTGCTACCAAAAAAAAATAGGTTGTCAGAATGTTAAGGATTTAAAATGGAATTTTATGTAAAAAAGAGTGAATTTTGAAAAACAAATGAAACACACATTTTTTTGCAAAATAATTTCAATAAAAATGATAGTGACATAGATTAATATCGCATTAATGGATATCAATTTCATAAACGCTGAAATTGTGTAAAATTAAATATCTATCAACGATTAAAAATTGACATTTTATAATAAAACCATATACACATAGTAATTGCATGTAAGAGTTATCGTTCTTGAAAAACTTCACAGTAGTGAAATAGGTACATGTAGCTGGTTTCCTGAAATACAGAAAAATGGACACATGTGACTCATTAAATAAAAACCAAGTGAATCAATGTCTGGCTTGCTTTGAAATACTTTAATATTGAAAGAACACATTGTTCTGTCAATAAACAACATACAATATTCATCAGTTTACTATTAAACATTAGAATATGCGGAAATTGGGATACTGTCTCCCTACATTGGGTTTTCAACTAGGGATGTACTTCCTATTTCCGCTTAGCAATACACTCCTATGAACTTAAGTAATAAAAATATTAGTGGTCTGAGCTTCAAAATGTGCTACATTCAGATTGGTTGAAAAAACCGGAACAGATCAACTTCGCCGGGAATAGGATCACGGGAGGGTAAAGGCCTACTGATCGACAAGAGTAGCTATGGAGCGAATTTTGCCAGTTTTGACCTCTCACAGACAGGTATTATGTTTGACTCAAAGGTCTACTGATATCAATATGTGTCTGTCACTCTATCATCAAGAAAACAGTCGCCAGCTAGGCCTGTGCAAATCTAGTCGGTTTCAGTGCAAAGGAGTTGTTTATCAACGACAATGCTGATGTGCCGCCTGGGGTATGCACGCGCATACATGTGTACTTTTATGTGAGTTAAAGGTAAGTGAAATAATTATGCTTCGCCTACTTTGTCAGTTCGTGTCGGTGTCACAATATGCCCCCTCCCCGAAGCAATTTCACAAATGCAGATTTGTCAACCTATTGTTTCTATCGTAACATAAATATGCCCCCTAAGTAAAAAAAATAACGAGGACGAAAAGCTATGTTTGCACTATTTTCAAAGTGTTCATCATTTGACTGAAATGTAAAAACTATGCTACACCTTTTCGGTACATATGTAAGCAATATCCTTTTTTATGCAAGTGAAATTTGGTGTATGCACAAAGCTCCAGAGATTGAACATGTACATTTACCTTTTTGTAAGAAATTACTAAAAGTGAAGAAATCGGCCAATAACAACATGGTATATCTTGAATTGGGACGATAACCTCTAGTTTGTATGAGAAAAAATAGAATGATAAATTATTGGTCTAAGATCTTAAAATCTGAAAATTGTATGATATCACTTCCTATAGATTTTTTATTAAAATGCTGTAGTAAAAATGATTTTAACTGGGCTAAAGCAGTAAGAGATGAATTGAATAATCTAGGTCTTAATGATGTTTGGTTAAATCCATGTATTTCTCAGCAAAATGTGTTATTACCATTGATAAAACAAAGAATTTTTGATCAAGGCATCAAATCCCTTAGGGCCTCAATGGAAAACTCTCCAAAATGTTTATTGTGTATAAATATCATTGATTTCGGAGAATCATTACAATTTTACCTCACAAAATATATACCAATGGAATATCGCATTTGTTTAACTCAAACCCGTACATCTACACATTGAAGTAGAGGACGAATTTCATTTTTTATTAGTCTGTTCTAAATTCCAAAATCTCAGATCACGTTTTATCAAAAGCTATTATTGGAAAAAAACATCTGTGTTTAAAGCCGTTCAGTTATTGAGTGTCCATAATATTAAAGAATTGTGTATACTAGGAAAATTCATCTACGAGGCAAACAAATTAAGGGTATCATAATGGAATATGATTGTCTTCATTATCTGAACATTGTCCATGATTTGTGTATAATATGTATTGTATACTGATGGGTCAACGGCCTAAAGTTCGAATAAAAAAAATAAAAAAAAATATTTGAAAAACTTGAGTGTCAATCATCTTCTGAGTTCTTTCTGATGAAATCGCTAGGTCTTGTACTCACTCAAGCAGAATAAGTTATTGAGCAAGTTCATTGGCTGAAAATGGTAAATGTCAAATGTGTCGCATTGTATGTACAGTAATAGCTTCTAGCTTCATTAATTAAACATCCATGTTAGAAGATTTTCTACACTGTAAATATTTTTGAGAAATCTTGTCTAAGAAAATTAGGAAATATATATATACTGCACTGTATACATTATAATTTTGAAATATTTCAACATAAGCAAAATAATATTCAAGAACAGAGCAGCCTCAAGATTTTCTAAATGAGTCAACATTGTTACATATGTACCAGGGTTTTTGCCAGCTATTTTGGGAAAGGGTCGACCCTGTCAGCAGGAATTCGTAAAAATAACATCAGCATTTGGCAAAAATTGGCAAATTTCATCAGTGTCCCCCAGTTTAGGGAAAAATTTACTTTTGATAGAATAAAACCTACAATGTGATTTGCAGTTTCTTTTAGTAAAATGTATAGCAATAAATAAACACATCAATTTTCAGTGTTTTTCTTGATTCAATTTCAAATTCTTATTATTTCTGTACATTTTTTTTATATTTTGAATGAACAGTGTACATATGATATAATGACTTGAAACTTGTATGAACATGCTTTTAAATCCAATTGGGAAAATAAAGACTGAAATTGGGAAAATACAGGGTCATATTCTAAATATTGTAATGGATAACTTTAACGGACCCTATAAACACCTGGCAAAAACTCTGATTACATAACTTATTTCTTGCACCTGTGCCAATGTGGTCTCATTTGATGACTAAATACTGGTATATGAGATAAAATTTAAATACATTGTATGAGGGTTCTTATTATGGGAATTAAAGGGTTTTCCCCTGTCAACTACAAGTAAATGTAGAGATTCAACTGGGGAGAATATTGATTACTTTTTAAGAATAACCTTATGTACAGATTTGAATGGCATTTTATATACCAGTATATGTTAGCAATCTTATAATGCAAGTATTGATTATTAACAATCATACTGCAGAATCATAATTTTATAATAAAACCATATACACATAGTAATTGCATGTAAGAGTTATCGTTCTTGAAAAACTTCACAGTAGTGAAATAGGTAGCCGGTTTCCTGAAGTACAAAACAACGGACGCATGTGACTCATTAATTAAAAAACAACTGAATTAATGCCTGGATTGCTTTGAAATACTTTAATATTAAAAGAACACACTGTTCTGTCAATAATAAACATACAATATTCATCAGTTTAATATTAAACATTAGAATATGCAGAAGTTGTGATACTGTCTCCCTACATTGGATTTTCAACTAGGGATGTAAACTGTACTTCCTACTTCCATTTAGCAATACACTCCTATGACCTTAATGGAAAACTAAGGATCTTCTTATTTTACTGGTATTAATATATCTTAGAATAAGACAGATAGATGCATGGACAGACAAACTAACCACATTTAAATAGTATATATCATAACCCCTCCCCCAAATTATACATTTTGTGGCCTTGTAGGGAAACACAACTCACAAGGACCAAGCTCGAGAAAAACGTTTATGAGGGAAAAACAAAGTATCATTCAACATTCTTCCCTAATGCAAGAGTACTAAATAAGTTTATATATACTAATATAGAACAATAACACAACAGTGAAGATAAATCTTGCTACCATTGTTGTTTATTTCATCAACTTGTAACTCAAACTGCCCGAAGTACACACACACACACACGTGTAGCCTCCTCCATTTGCACATTTTTTATCATCACCACATACGGATGCTTCCAACCAAAAGAACACCGACAGGTCAGCAAGTGCCCCGCTTTATGACTGACTATATATACCCCATTTAAGAACCAAGCAAAAGCTACATTGACCATCTGGGTCTTTGGTGAATATTCACATAGGTGATCTGTATCATTGNATTTATCCAACTTGTGATTTCAAAGCTTTGAAACCTTAAAAGTAATTGCATTATTATATAAAGTAAAACACCAAGAGAAATTCATGTTTGTTTGGTATTTTATCTGAAAAATAAGCTGGTGTCAATTGTGTAAACACGGCCATAGCCTTTTCTATTTTAGTATTAGTCCTTGCATTGACATTGGGATTAAAATATATATATATAGCATATCTGTATCATTATCTATAACCAAGTGAAATTTCAGTTTGAACTTCTGATTCCTGAGATAATCTCCTAGTAATAACAGACAAACAGACGGACAGAGGACAGATAGACAGATGGACATCATTACTAATTGCATACGCAGATCCCGAATTAATTCTGACGAACTTTTTTAAGATAAACATAATTTGGCCTTATTATTAACATTTGACCAGATTACCTTGACCTTTGGTAAGTTGACTTCTTGTTGGTTATGATCAACTTTGCTTCATTATGTCATAACAAAATGTTTACCAAAATCTGGCCTTTTGAGGGTCATGTAATGTGTTTTTGACAGTATAGCCCCACTTTTCAACTTTTAGAGACAGCGACCTCAACTTTGACCTGATAAAATTGTGAAACTCTTGGTCTTTTGCACATCTATATGTATCGCACTGTATCACTATGTAAAGTTTTAGAAATTTCGGCCTTTTGGAGTCCCGAAAATCTCCGGAAACAAAAGTGTTGAAAGACAGACAGACAGACAGACACTGTGATTACTATAGGGCACTTATGATAGAAGGTTTGTAGAATTTCATATTGCCAATTGTTTGTCAAAAGTATAAAGAAAAAAAACCCAAAAAACATCACTTTCTGTTTATGCAAACTTGAGTCCCCTTTCTTCATACCTGCCTAAGTTTGCAGAAAGTTGCAGAATTCATCATAATAATAAATAAATTGTAATGTTCAAATGTGCTTGAAATATCGCCAACACCAGTCACAGAAAAAAGAGACTTTAAAAGCTTTATCTGGAAGTTTGCAAAAATAAAATATTGTATATTACAAATTTGTGTCTTGTTGTGACAGGTAAAATTCATATATTTTAGAGAGGAATTAATAACAATGTTTAAACATTTTAAAATAAATTTGAACTATCATTGTGCAATACCAGAAAGCTAATGATATAACATGTCAGATCTATATCTAAAATTGCAAATTAAAAAAAGATGTGGTACAGGTAAAATCACTGAATTAATGCTATGGTATTATATAATAAAAGTTATGCATGGTTAAATGATGTTATTTTAGATAGGAATATATATAAGTATCAATGTACATGTATATATTTTCAAATGAACTTTATATGTCATTTTACAATATCAGAAAGCTAATAATATCACGTGATAAATCTGTATCTAATTGTAAATTAAAAAAGATGTCTTGTTGGTAGAGGTAAAATCACAGAATTATTTAAAGTCCAGGGTTTATTAATGCTAAATTAGATAGGAATAAATTACAATGTATGAATATTTTCAAATAGACTTAAACTGCCATTTTACAATACCAGAAAGCTAATAATATTACATGTTAGAAATTGGACAAAATGTACCCAAAGTGTTTATTCCTATTATACATAATCGATAAAATCTACCTGTTTCCAAAGGGTCAACAGATGACCCTTGGGTAACATGGGGGGAACCCAGGAATTAATTTCGGGTGTTGCCCAAAATTTTAAACTCAGAAAAAAAGACAAATGTTTGCACTTATCTAGAACTAATAAATAAGAATGTTATGTCAGTTGTACATGTAGGCTACATTCTGGCACCACAATATATATAGAATTTCATTATTTCTGAGATTGTGACAATTATGAATTGTTTTTATGAATATGTAATACTGAACTATTTCAAGCACTGCCGAGCGTAGAAAGCAAGAGCCTATCAGACATTATATCCTTTGTCAAACAGATCGAGTGAGGCGTAGAATAGTTTGCGGTATTATTCCAGGGTATCATTTAAAACGTAGAGTATCTATATTTTATGATGGCCGAGGGGAGCGAGTGTTAACAAATTCTGTAAAAAAAAAATGTTTTTTTTTTTTTTTTTTTTAATTAAAATGTTGATGCTTGTGTCATGTGCAGCATGTAGTTTAGACGAGCATTTTGGCAATTAAATATTAATTTATTTTGTCATAAATGTTAGTTATGATTCAACTGTTTGTCTTTTATTGTGAATTTGTACGCATGCATATGTTCAAGGGCAACACCTAATGAAAAGGATAAACATGCTAGGCGTTTTTGCTAACATTGGTAATCATTCACCTGATAAAGTGATCCTAAGGAGGGTGCTTCATTGTCTTTGAAATATACATTTTTTTAATTGGTATACAAATTAACTCTCTGTGATTATATTTACTACTGTACATGAAACCACAGGTGAAAATACATCTATCATGAAATGGACTCTACCTTTGAAATAACACTTGACCTATATGCCTTATATAAAGTCCTCTCTAAACTGACAGGGTGGTCATCACACCGTGACATTAGAACAATAAGACAAGGTAGAGGGAGCCGTCCAGTGAACTTTGACCACTGACCTGACTGAAGACCCTATAGCTACTAATAATATAGACATTAGAGGATGAATTCCCCCATTGTATAAGTAGATGACTCCTTGTTTGGGCAACACACTTAAAGGCATATATAGATACTCAAATTGCTGGCAAAGGGAAGCCATAGAAAATCATAGTTGAAGGGATGGTTGATATTAGAAGGAAATCCCATATGAAATAGAGGAAAATCTTCAAAAACCTTGGTCCAGATTATTTTTGGACACTAACAGAAAAAGGGTCCGTCACTCATATGAAATATTTACAATTTAGATAAAGCATGTACATTGTATGGACATTTCCATCCATCAAGAGTACTAGTATGTATTGGATTCTAGTAAATCTGAGTCTTGACAAGAAGACTTTTAAAATTTCAGCAAATATTCCAATGGGCCCTGCCCCTCCGAACCAAGGGGTGAGTCAGGATCTTTCTTTCTGATAGCATCAAATTGATATCTCATTTTTATTTCAAGCAAATTTGAATTATTTCCTGTAGAGTGAAAACAAAATATGCCTTAAAACATCATTTCCCTATATAAACTATAATAAACTATACCCCTTCCCAAAGGATGACATGATGACTATGTCGCAATTTTGATAAAACACCTGGGGACTTTTCTGTCCATGAACAGTTCACCTGAATCTGAAGGAGATTTTTGAAATAGTGGTGAATTTTCCCTTTGAAGCCCTAGATATATCCTAACCCATGGGGTAGCGGCAGGAACCCCAAATTTACAATTTGATACCCTCTTTCACAAAGACAGAATCTTATAAAGTCTGAAAAGAAAAGCATACCTTGTGGGACTTATATAAATATAAATAAAAACATTATAATAAAAATTAAATGAACAAAATATAATAAAAAGCAGTTAAATTAGTTTTATGTGTAAAATTGTGCAGGGTTAGTCCAGGATTTGAACCCAGTGGACACTGGAACTGTCTTTGCCCAAATGTGCTACATTTATGTATCCAAAACAAAATTAAGGGGAGGTTAATGCATATATATACCAATACTTTAGCTACAGTTATATATACCCAAAACAAAATGAAGGGGATGTCAATATAAATATATATATATACTTTAAATAACTGTCCAAGATCCAAAGAAGAATTCAGTTAAATATAACTCAGTCTTAGAATTTAAATATAAACACCATATTATTATACACGCCATTATGATTGCCTATAGGTCTTAACCGTTAAGTTTGAACACTGAACCACTTTGATCAAATTGCTCCTATGCTAGGAGAAGGCCACTGATCAGCCATGTGGAGTTTTTGTGTGGATCTTGGCCCCTCTATTTGTACAATTTTGAATTCCCACTTCCTCACAATGCTTCCCGGCAAATATGGATGCTATCCCATTATCCTTCTCCTAGTTTTACAAGAGAGGATATTCAAAGCAATATGGCAATTACTCATTCAGCCCTGTAGACACATTTGATACATTGGTTCACTATGAATGAGTTAACCCCCTTTTTGCCCCTACACTCAATCCTCTGGGTGTTTGGCTGCAATATTTCTCGATACAGCTATCAAGCCTGTCATGTTGTATGGTTGTGAAGTCTGGGGCTTTTGTGATTACAAACTTTTAGAACGTTTATATTTGAAATTCTGTAAACATATTCTTAAGGTGAAAAAATTGACACCCAATTTCATGATTTATGAAGAACTAGAAAAATTTCCTCTGAGTATAAATATCAAAGTTTGAATGATTGTATTTTGGGCCAAATTGTTAGAACCAATACCTCATGACTTAAGTAATAAAATGTATAAGATAGTTATAAACTATAATACTCAACGGACTAATTATATTAAAAATATCCTTGATGAATGTTGTTCTATACATATATTTGAAAGTCAAGAATTCCATAGTAACCAATAGTTGAAAAATACAGTTTTCCATACACTCAAAGATAAATTCATTAATAATTGGAGAAGCGATGTTTTCAATTCACCTAAAGGGACCAATTACAGAAATTTTAAAAATGACTTAGTATTAGAAAAATACCTGCTTGATCTCCCTCCAAGACTAGCAAATGTTTATTGTAAATTTAGAATTTGTAATGCTAATTTTCTGATTGAATCTGGTAGATGGAATTACATACCAAGAGAAGGTAGAAAATGTATTCTTTGCGACCTGAATAGAATTGGAGACGAATATCATTATTTGTTTAAATGAACTGATCACCAGATACTGCAAAACAGAAGAAAAAATTTATGTCGAGATATTATTTTGCAAATCCTGGTACTTTCAAATTCAACACATTATTTAGTTATGTAAATAATGAAGAATTAATTTCACTTATAAAATTCCTTAAGCACATAATTGATGGAATTAGCACTGTCCATTTACACCATGATTTATATGTAAATCGTACTATATATATGTAAATTCTCTATACTGTAACCAGTTTGCGAGAGTAAAAACTTGTCATTGTCATTATTAATTGTGTGTACTTAGAAATTACCATGCTCTTTGCAGGTTATGAAAAGATTAACACATTCCTACTAACTGTGATTGCTCCTAGGGTCTTGTCACTCCAGCATGTTGACCTTATAACATTGAAATGGTTGAAATTAGTGTCCTATAATGAAAAACACCTACTGGCAGTCCATAGACAACTACCAACGTTTTTCCCAGGTCTGTTACCACCCAGGAATACAATCATGGTAGCCCTTTCAAGGGGTCATACATGGCCGAGATAAACGACATAGTGATAAGTGAACTATAGTTTGAAGGTTGTTTCGAAAAAAACAAATACAAGCCTAACTTATGTTTCAAAGTAAACATTGACATTTTGTACTAGCCTGGAGCATTGGGCTTGGCAATTTAGACAAACATGTAGATGTTCATGAACTGGAAAAAAAGTACATTGTTTTATTTATTTTTTTAATCCTCGAAGGGTTCTCGAAGGATTATAAGTTTGCACTTCGTCCGTCCGTCCGTCCGTCTGAGAAGTTTTTCACCTGGAGTAACCAGATTTAGTGAAACAAGGACATCTTTGGAATGTGGAGTGAAGAGTGCAAGAAAAAGGTCACTTTGACCTAACTGTGTCCTATATGATTTTACATTTGACCTTAACTTTTGAAAAATTTGGACTTTGGCATATCTTTTCTATTTCACCTGGAGTAACCAGATTTAGTGAAACAAGGACATCTTTGGAATGTGGAGTGAAGAGTGCAAGAAAAAGGTCACTTTGACCTAACTGTGTCCTATGCTTTGACCTTTTTCACCTTAGCTTTTCAAAAAAAGTTAATCCGGGGCATATCTTCTCTACAATTACACCTGGAGTAACAAGATTTCATGTCCAAGACCATTTTGGGATGGAGGAGTGCAGAGTGCAAGATTTAGGTCACTGTGACTTATGACTTGACCTTTGACCTTTACTTTTGAAAATATTTGTACGGGGCATATCTTCTATGCTACATTGTATTTCACCTGGAGTAACTAGATTTTGCCAAACAAGGACATCTTGGGATGGTGTAGTGAAGTAGGTCACTATGAACTCACTGTGACCTATTTATTATATGCTTCCTGACATAAGTGTACTGTTTTTGTATAGAAATTCTTACCAGTGGCCATGGGGGTCTATGGATTGCCTTGCAACAATTTGCCTTGATAATACATATTTTCTATGCACAGTAGATCAAATGTCTTTCATTTTGTCTTGAGAAATTTTTGCCTTAAATAGATCAGGCGATATAATGACCAGGGTGTTAAAATAATAGTCAATTAGTAACAACAAAAAGGCCTACATGGAATATCTGACAGATTTTCTTAATTAAAATACATTTTTTTAAACTACCATTCTTTTCATTTTCATGGAAGAATATTCAGCGCACTATGTCCTAAGGCGGAATTCTGTTTGTTTTGTTACCTTAAAGTGCTGCAGGCGCCCTAAATCTACACTATCATCACAAAGGTTACTTAACTATGTGCGCTCGCTTATAGGTAGTGCCTATTTCATATTAAAATACAGACGTTTAAATGCAAGTGCGACCTACTAATTGTAGTCCACCAGTGATTTCAGGTTTTATTCAAACTTTGGGCCATTGGCCCATCAGTATACAAAACATATTTTACACAAATCATGGACAATGTACAGAGGATGAAAACAATCATATTCCATTATAATACCCTTAATTTGTTTGCCTCATATATGAGTTTTCCTAGTATACACAATTCTTTAATATTATGGACACTCAGTAACTGGACGACTTTAAACACAGATGTTTTTTTCCAATAATAGCTTTTAATAAAACGAGATCTAAGATTTTGGAATTTAGAACAGACCAATTAAAAATGGAATTCGTCCTCTAATTCAGAGGGGGAGTTACACTGTTTACAATATCTACGTTCTCTAGGTATACTATTATACTTTCGAACTTCTATAGCTAAAGAATGGGTAGATGTACGTATTCGAGTTAAACAAATGCGATATTTCTTTGGTATATATTTTGTGAGGTAAAATTGTAATGTTTCTCCAACATCTATTATATGTTTATACAATAAACATTTTGGAGAGTTTTCCACTGTGGCCCTTAGGAATTGTATGCCTTGATAAAAAAAATCTTTGTTTTATCAATGGTAATAACAAATTTTGCTGAGAGATATATGGTTTTAACCAAACATCATTAAGACCTAGATTATTCAATTCATCTCTTACTGCTTTAGCCCAGTTGAAATCATTTCTACTACAACACTGTTATAAAAACCTATATGAAGTTGATATAATACAATTTTCAGATTTTAATATCTTAAACCAATATTTTATCATTCTAATTTTTCTCATCCAAACTAGAGGTAACCGTCCCAATTCAAGATATACCATGTTGTTATTGGCCGATTTCTTTACTTTTAGTAGTTTCTTACAAAAATGTAAATGTACATGCTCTATCTCTGGAGCTTTGTGCAAACACCAAATTTCACTTGCATAGTAAAGGATACTGCTTACATATGTATCGAAAAGGTGTAGCATTGTTTTCACATTTAAGTTTAATGATGAACACTTTGAAAATAATGCAAACATAGCTTTTCGTCCTTGGCATGCTAATTGTTTTTGTATAGATGTGAATTTATTGTTGTAATTTAAAATAACACCTAGGTAAGGAAATTGATCCACACATTCAACCTTACTTCCATTGTAATACCATTTTTCATCATTATGCAATCTTCCACCTTTTCTACAAACTACAATTTTTGTTTTTTCAGCATTTACAGTTAAATTCCATTCAGTACAATAATTTTCTAAATTATCAAGCATATCTTGGAGACCTTCTACAGTCTCTGAGAATAATACTAGATCATCAGCATATAGCATAAGATATAAACTTAGTTCCTCAAACTTTTAACTACCCTTGCAATTTTGTATAAAATATGATTCAAAAACATTTATATACTTAGAAAAAAATATCGGTGACAGAATTTCATCTTGTAATAATCCAACCCTGTTAAGAACAAAAAATTACAACTTTCCATCTAATTTCACACAAGATTTAACATGAGAGTACATAGACCTCACAACTTTTAATAGCTTTCCTCTTATACCAAGTTTTGATAGCTTATTCCATAAATTTATTCTATTTACCATATCAAATGCTTTACGAAAATCGACAAAGCAACAATACAATCTTTTCTTATTAATAAATGATTTGGATATAATAAAATGTAAACAAAATATTGCATCTACTGTACTAAGACCGAGTCTAAACACAAATTGAGCATCAGTTATTGCATCATAAAAAGTCTATTGTTTAAAACAGAAGTGAATAATTTTCCCAAACAACTTCCAAAACTAATACCTCTAAAATTGTTAGGGTCAGTTTAACTGCGAACCAGAAGTGAAATTGCTAGGTGTCACCATAGATTTCCAATTAAACTTTCATACACACATCTCAAACACTTGTAAAAAAGCATCTAGACAATTAAACTTACTAAAACGAATAGGCAGACACTTAAACAGACTAGGCAAACTCACTATATATCACTCATTCATCCTCTCAAACTTTAACTTCTGTCCCCTCACATGGCATTTCTGTGGCGAAACAAACACAAAAAAAAATGGAAAAAAATACAGGAAAAGGCACCCAGATTCATATACGACGACCACACATGTACATACGAAGTTTTATTGGCCCGCTCAAAATTACCATCCCTCAAAATTAGACGCCTCAGAAATTTTGCAATCGAAGTATACAAAATTACAAACAAACAAACACCCACATACCTGCATGACCTCATCAGTACCACACAAAAGCCATACTCCTTTAGATACCACAACACAGCAGACATACCACAAGTAAGAACAACCAAATTATGCAAAAGCTCTTTTCGATCTGAAGCAACAAAAATATGGAATTCTCTGCCAGACCACTTTCGAACAGCAACAACGCTTTCGCAATTCAAAACACTTATAAACAGCTGGTACGGACCACAATGTAAATGTGTCACATGCAAACAACCTACATAATATACCACACAACAACATAGCATCACTTATTACTCTCATACAAGTACACAAGGTTTTTAAATATGCTTTTACACCCCATGTTTTTAGACTGATATCTGCTATTTTAAACAGCTACTTGTGTACATATGCTTTTAACAAATGATAGTGCTAACCTAGCTGAAAATGAAATGTGATGTATGAGTAAAGTCATGACTTTGTAACTGTTTTATCATGCAATGTGTATGTCCTGTATGTTACTCGGTTTTAATAGCTCCTTAGAACTAATGTTGTATTGTTATATCATGTACCGACTCTAAATAAAACTTTTGACTTTGACTTTGACTTTGACTTGAGTTAGGTCACCCTTTTTATGTACCGGTGTAATTACAGCAACTGCCCAATCAGCAGGATAGAGACCAGAGTCCAATATGTTGTTAAAAAGTTTACACACAATAGGTAATAAAATATCCCTCCCTACCAATAAACTTTCATTTAAGAAACAACTATACCATGGGATTTTCCCTTCTTTAAATTACTGATTGCTTTGCAAATTTCATCAATAGTAATTACTAGTCCAATGCTTCATATAATGGTACTTTATCTGAATGATTATGAGATTGATCAGGTTCTTGATCAGTGTTATCGTTCCTGGTTAAATGTTTGAAGTGCTCAAATAAAAGTTTCAATTCAATATCTGGTTTCTTGGACTTAGTTGCAGTGAATTTTCTGTAAAATTCCTTAGGATTGTCAAATCTCATATTTTCAAGCATGTCGCCTTCACACTTTAAGTACATTCTTTTTTTCATAGATTCTTTTAATTTATAGTTCCTTTTCTTCTCCACAAGCAGAGTATGATTAAATACATTTTTTTCCTTATTGAAGTTATACAGAGCTGATTTGTACAAGTTATACAAAGTTTTCAATTCTATATCAAAACCATGGTTTGTCAGTATTAAAATTGATTAACCCATCTCGGCATGTGTAATTATGGTTATCTTGCTTGGCATCACAATATTAAGTTAATTTTACAAGGAAAGGTTCCATAGATTTCATCAGTATTTCAGTAAAACTACTCACACTAGTGTTAATATCAGACTGAGTAACAACATCAGGGACGGTTACAGCAACAAATAGGTTATCCTGATTGTCAGACAACAAATTTAAAAAACTATCCTTAAATTCATCATTCCATTTGTATAATGGTTTACGCTCACCATTTTCAGTAACCTCATGTGTAACAGTGTGATGAATCTGAAATTTCATTGAATATGCAAAGGAGCATGGTCAGAAAATACATTAAAATTTGAAATTATAAATTGTTCCAGAATATTAAATAATGAATCTGTAATTATACAGTAATCTATAGTACTCATGCCATTGTGTCCATAGTTTTTAAAATCATTTGAGTATCCTTGTTGGTCTCTTCCGTTACATATACACACATTACATGATTTACATAGCTGGTAGTCCACCAGTGATTGAAGTACAGTACCTTATCTAAACAGAAGCTTCCCATTGAATGTTCATCCTAATACTTTACGGTTAAAGTAGGGACTTTTTTCGGAACATTCATTTATAAGAGAACATGGAACTGAGTTATAAACAATAACGTATTTTTTAACCATAAACTGACACGAAGTGAGTATAAAAATGACAACTGTAAGTATATCTAAGGGAAGCCATCCTGTGTCGTTAGCGATGTCATTTGTCAAACCGTTGCCATAAATTAATCGTTCTTCTGATTATCTACATCGGTTTAATATGTTACAGACTCTGAGACTCCCCATGGTTTTCTAAGATTGTTAGAAAGACATAAAGCGGAATGAGACATGATCATAAATACATAAGTATGCAAGCGTCTCCAAGCGCGACCACATCCCCGAATGTAGTCTAGGGATCAAGTGTTCTCCAGACTAGGATTTATCGGACTTCAGACCAATATGAGGGCCTATCCAGTTACAGTAATATCAGCTTGTTGCCAGCCTATAAGTGGATAACACATCGTATGTATTTTTAATTCAACAGAAAAGAGTGTGAAGTTTAAATCAAAATGTAATGGAAGTTGAGTTTACTGTTATGATTGTTTATTACTTCAACATTGCTTTCAAAGTACTGAGCAGACGCTGTACAAAGCTAACGGGGCTGATCACTTCGCTCGACACACATGGTAATTTTGTGTTTGCTTCACTGATACGGCGACAGAATGGTGGGTAGTTATAAGCAGTAACGACATTTACAAATGGATTGATGATATCTATGTTAGTACGGAGAAGTAACAAGTACTTTTATAGGGTTTTCAAACAAGCCATTTTTGTCAGTTCAATGCATGGTCCTGTTTGATATTATGGTATCACTTTTATAACACAGCAGTCAAAAGCACAGCAAGTTTTGATGTTATAGCTGATGCAGCTATTATGATAAAAATGATAAATCATCAGTGCATCATACATTTTTATTTTCACGACAGTTTTTCCCGATAATCAATTTTGATGACAGATTTGTGTTCTAATAACAATGTTGCATGTTCGAAATCACTTGGACCTGTCTCCCACATAGGCCATTAGCATCATGTTTATAACTTGTAAAGTTTTTTTATTAAATCTTCCTGCCAGTTAAACAAACATCTTCTAGTAAAAAAAAATCCTGACTTGTAATTCAATGCGTAAGACAACGTTCTCACTCGTGCTACATGTTGTCCGGGGGTAGATCTGTTATTATCATTTGATTTATTTACACCCACCATGCATTTTAACATCCAAGTCATAAGGAACCTTTCTGAGTCATAATTGCACGGACATTAAATTTTCGTTCTTAAACTTCCATGGTAATTAGTGGGCAATTTACCAAAACGATCTAATGCAGTAATTCAATATTCACAAAACATCGCATAACGGTCGGTTGTTGATCCATTAAAGAGACGATAGCATTATATAACGTATTGTGGTGAAGTATCATATTCGAGAGTTCTTGACACAACATCAAATGTAGTAACCGAAAAGACAACATAAAAAGCAAGCTTTCGTTTTTGCTTTCCAAAAATTACATATTTATGTACAAAGGTCCATCAATATTGCACTCACCAGTTATTCTGAGCATCGTGTATAAAGACCTTTTGACTCGCGTTGACATCAAAACTTTTTAGTCAAGACATGGTGATTCATTTGTTTCTTATTCATTTAAAATAAAAACAGATATTAACAGTCTCTTCAGAAATACCAAATATATGTAAAGGGGTGCAGCCCGAGTGAATCATATCAAAATATTAGCCATACGAGTAAAATATCATTGGTATTACTGAAGACACTATAGATATTATGTTTATTATATTTTTTACCACTAGCTTGTCAAAACAATCTTACGTGCATATGTTTCTGTCTTCTAATAATTTAACAAAATGTAAAATATCATCATGAAATAACTAAATTCCTTATTTTAATAAAGCAGATACTTAAGTTCATATTTTCAATGAAGTACACTTTTGTATGTCAAATTGCTTTTATATTACTATAAGGTTATTACTTAATAAAAGTCCCTACATATCAACTCAGATCACAGCATGTTGTTGATAAGCGCCAAATATAATATAAAATGGTGGGGTACGTGTAGTACCAGTTATAATATCTTTCACTTTGACACCAATGTGTTACAGTGTTATAATATCTTATGATAAGCTAAATAGTAAGCGGACAAAAATATTGGTCTTTTTAAATTTAGTGATATTAATATTATTTTAAGATAAGTTATTGTCGTTTGGATTTGCAAAAGTCTAAATTAACTTGGACATCAATGTGCTAGAATAACTTATGGATAGTTGTTATAAGTATTGTTCTCTCAAAATGCGATGACATTTGTTCTTTTGTATTTTATTGCATTTTAGAGTCTCATAAGTAATAATTTACTTTGACAACAATGTATATTGAAATAACTTAAAACTATATGATATAATAAGCCAACAAATATCTGGTGAAACTTATTCCAAGGTTTATATAATATTGTCTTTTCAAGTATCATATTATTCAAACTAGCTGTGACAGGAATGTGTGGTTATAAGGTATAATAAGCTATTGATGTGTACTTACCTTATTTATGTAATCAGCCGTCTGTAAGTGTACCTACCTTATTTATATAATCAGCCGTCTGTATGTGTCTTACCTGATTTATGTAATCAGCCGTCTGTTTGTGTATTTACCTGATTTATGTTATTTTCCTTTAATGGTATTTCATATGTGGCTTTCTTTATTATTGCCGTTTTGTTTCAAAAATCATATTTCGCCATTACAACTAAAAAGCACACATACATATGAATAACAATCTACTTTTCCTTTTGTGCGAAATGCAGATCCCTTGGGTATTTACGAAAACGTTGGTAACACTGAATCCAGAAAAAACAAATGTTCACCAAAACTTGTAAGCTTGCTGTCAATTCTGAGCTCCAAATCAGGACTGACGTTTACATTAGTACCCTGTACTGTAGACACCTTCGGCCCACATACATGTCCACGCTTTGTTAGTATCCTGTACTGTAGACACCTCCAGTCCACATACATGTCTACGCTTTGTTAGTATCCTGTACTTTAGACACCTCCAGCCCACAAACATGTCCACGCTTTGTTAGTATCCTGTACTGTAGACTCCTCCAGTCCACATACATGTCCACGCTTTGTTAGTATCCTGTACTTTAGACATCTCCAGTCCACAAACATGTCCACGCTTTGTTAGTACCCTGTACTGTAGACACCTTCAGTCCACATACATGTCTACGCTTTGTTAGTATCCTGTACTTTAGACACCTCCAGTCCACAAACATGTCCACGCTTTGTTAGTATCCTGTACTGTAGACACCTTTAGTCCACATACATGTCCACGCTTTGTAAGTATCCTGTACTGTAGACACCTCCAGTCCACATACATGTCCACACTTTGTTAGTATCCTGTACTGTAGACACCTCCAGTCCAAATACATGTCCACACTTTGTTAGTATCCTGTACTGTAGACAACTCCAGCCCACATACATGTCCTCGCTTTGTTAGTATCCTGAAATGTAGCCACCTCCAGCCCACATACATGTCTACGCTTTGCTTGTATCCTGTACTGTAGACAACTCCAGTCCACATACCTGTCCTCGCTTTGTTAGTATCCTGAACTGTAGACACCTCCAGTCCGCATACATGTCTACGCTTTGTTAGTATCCTATACTGTAGACACCTCCAGTCCGCATACATGTCTACGCTTTGTTAGTATCCTATACTGTAGACACCTCCAGTCGACATACATGTCCACGCTTTGTTAGTATCCCGTACTGTAGACACCTCCAGTCGACATACATGTCCACGCTTTGTTAGAATCTTGTACTGTAGATACCTCCAGTCCACATACATGTCCACGATTTGTTAGTATCCTGTACTGTAGACCCCTCCAGTCCCCATCCATGCCCACGCTTTGTTAGTATCCCGTACTGTAGACACCTCCAGTCCACATACATGTCCACGCTTTGTTAGAATCTTG